>NW_027645818.1:575000-625964 GCF_949319135.1 Squalius cephalus
ATTGAAAAAATGCACATTAACTGTTTTTAATAAAATACCTAATAAAAATGAACAGGTAAGAAGTAAGTTAAAAACAAACACATGTTCATTAAGGCCCAATCTACCTGTTTATGTTATCTATAGGCTATATGGCTTTGAAGTCCTTATTCTTTAATTCATATCTAGTCTTAGTTGTAAGCCTATATCAACAGACTATCAGTGAGTAGTAAAGGGTTTCTGTGTTTAGAGTAACGAACCAAAACAGATAACAGTGATGCTCCTAAAGTGTTTTTCCACTTACCTCAAGTGCAGGCAATCCTGGTTTCCTCCAGCTCACGACTCAGCTTCGAGCAAAGAGTAGCCAAAACGTTAACGTTCGTACATTAACTGTTTTAATAAAATAGCTAATAAAAATTAACAGGTAACAAAAAAGTAAGTTAAAGATATGTTCATTAAGGCCCAAGCTACTTGTTTATGTTATATAGGCTATCGGCTTTAAAGGCAAAAGTCCTTATTCTTTAATCAGTCTTAGTTGTAAGCCTAACAGTCTGTTAGTGACAGTCTGTCAGTGAGTAGTAAATGTACACAAAATAAAGGGTTTCCACTGAAAAAAGGTTTTCAAGCAGTACCTCATTCAATTAATAATTTTTATTTCAATTCAGTTTACTATTATTTGTTTTATTTTTCAAGTTATTTTTTTCGTTCAAAACAAATGGTAAATATAAATATTTTTCATTAAGATCTTAAATAAGAAAAAATAGTTTCGACGAATGTACAATTTCAAGGTTACACACAGGCCAGCGCAGCATTAAACACAAATCCTGACCAGTGACGCAGTCACCAGACCGCTCTTCTTCAAGTTGCTCCGTGGATCACAGTATTGTTGGGTGCGCCCCTCCCCCTATAACTGTTCTGGGGTGCGTTTCCCGAAAGCATCGCTAGCCAACTATGGTCGCAAGTTCCGTCGTTACCAATAGAGTTCAATGGACATTGCGATGAACTTGCGACCATAGTTGGCCAACGATGCTTTCGGGAAACGCACCCCTGTCTCGCTCTTTCTTTTACTGTCTATGGTCTCGCTCCGTGCACAAAATGGCGACCGTTGACGTTTCGAACTTGAGTGTGTGGGCCAGTACTTCCGGTGAAAACTTCCGGTGATCTGACAGCGAGAGCGAGAGACAACAGCGACCGAGTTCCATTACCACAGCGATATTTTTCACATTGAGTGTTTTTAGGATTCAAGAGAGGTGACTTGCCTTTCAGAGGGTGACAGCCTCAGCACTTCATTGTTGTGTGCCGTTATGTACCATGTCGTCACGTTATAACAGAGAAGTCAGTTTTCATGCATTGCCCGTTGACGCTGCGGGACGGGCTGAGTGGATACAGAAGATCCGGAGGGAGGACTTCAACCCGACCAAAATTTTAAATGCATATCATTTTCAGTGTATTTCACCTGTGCGTTTCTATGCTTTCTATTACTGCATTTATTTTGTGCATGTGAGATGAGTTAAGACCATCTGTTTAATAAATAATTATCTGTCTGGTGTTTATATGCAGCACATACAGTATTGTACTACGTGTAAAATATACACAAACTTACCCATATTAAATTGTTTGTGGTAACTACAGTTAAAAATGTAAAATATGTGATAATAATATTGATCGAGCATATTACTGTTAAGTTAACAATGTTTCATTTAATTTACAACATATTATTGTTAAGTTAAAAACAATTAAAATGTCATTTTAACATTATGCTCTTGTCTTTTAAACTGTACTGTGCTGTAATTGAATATACAATTTTAGTCTGTACAATTTACAGAAATAGATCATTTCTACAAAAATATATGTTTCTATAATCATAGTTTTACTGTAAAATTAACAGATATATTTGATTTACTTGTTTACAAAATATTACTGTTAAGTTAACTATGTTTCATTTAATATACAACATATTATTGTTAAGTTAACAATGTTCAATTGTATTCTCATTTACAGTATTTCCATGTAGCTATTTTACAGCATTTCAAAGTTAATTTTACGGACATTTTTTACAGTGTGATGATCCTCCTCTACCATGCCAGCAAGATCAACCTCTCAATCTACCTTGACCATGGCTCTGGCAAACATCGCATACTCATAAATGTGACGGAACTGTCTGAATCACTGGGCCCTGACTACTGTAGCACTCTGCTGGGATTCTATGTCTTTACTGGGGAGGACTGTACCAGTGCTTTTAAAGGCAAAGGAAAGGTGAATCCCCTGAAGAAGCTATAGCAGAATCCTAAACTCCACAATGCTTTCAGGCAGCTTGGTGCAGACTGGCTGGTCACAGATGAGCTTCAACGGGAGATGGAGAGCTTCACGTGCATCATGTATGGCCAAGCACGGATGACATCAGTTGACGCAGTACGAGCCAAGATGCTGAGAAAAATGGTCGGTGCTGACAAAGTCCTGGACTCAAAGTCAAAAGTAGAACTGGAACGCCTGCCACCCCCCAAAGTCTGTCTCATTCCACATGTACAGAGAGTCAACTACAGAGTTGCCTGCTATAAGAGAGCAGACGAGGCAATAATCGAGAGCCCCAAACCATATGATCCAGGCATGGGCTGGGAGAAGACAGGAGAGGAGGAGGTGTTGGAACCTGTTTGGACAATTGGACCCATCCTCCCTCCTTCTCTTGTTGAGGTACTGGCTCAGAGAGCAGAGTTAGAAGAGCAGGCAACTGGTTTCAGCAACAACAACAACTTGTCTGTGGGTGAAGAGGATGGAGAGTATGAACATAATGATGAGGATGAAGTGCTGGTAGAAATAGACTTAGAGGATCTCTTCAGTGATGATGAGGAAGACGAGTAGTTTGGGTCAACTTGTATTATTTATTATTTTTTGGCCATAAATAATAATAAAAAACAGTCAATATATTGTCAAATGTCAAACATAGCCATTCAATTAAATTTCTGGGATCAGAATTGCACTGAAAAATGTGTCCATTTGTCTCTGTAAGTTGTTTACATGAAAAGTTATGCCACTTTATATCATATTTAGATTTTTCGGGTTTGGTGCAAAGGGTTAAAAATAAAGCATTTTGGACATTATTTCAGCTTGGTACCCAATTTAATCTTAAAATAGACACTTGAATGATAAAGAAATAACAGGTTGTGGGAAAAAATCACCCTATGCGCTTCAGAAAATGAAAAAATAGTTGATCCTCTACACATATTTTGGCCATTTTTTGCTATTTTTGTCCAGAAATAAGGTCAATATGTTGTCAAATGTCAAAAATAACCATTCCATTAAATTCCTGGGGTCAGAATTGTATGGGACAATGTGTTCATTTGTCTCTGTATGTTGTTTACTTCTAATGTTATGCCACTTTCTATATAATATTTGGATTTTTCGGGTTCCGGTCGGGTGCAGCAAAGGGTTAAAAAAGAACCCTTTGGGACATTATTTCAGCTTGGTACCCAATTTAATCTTAAAATAGACACTCTAATGATTAAGAAATAACAGGTTGTGGAAAAAAAATCACCCTATGCGCTTGAGAAAACGAAAAAATAGTTGATCCTCTACACATCTTTGGCCATTTTTTGCTATTTTTGTCCAGAAATAAGGTCAATATGTTGTCAAATGTCAAAAATAACCATTCCATTAAATTCCTGGGGTCAGAATTGTATGGGAAAATGTGTTCATTTGTCTCTGTATGTTGTTTACTTCTAATGTTATGCCACTTTCTATATAATTTTTGGATTTTTCGGGTTCCAGTCGGGTGCATCAAAGGGTTAAAAAGGAACCCTTTGGGACGTTATTTCAGCTTGGTACCTGGCAGATTCTGAAAATAGACACTTTAAGGATTTAAAAAAATCAGGTGGCATAAAAAAAGCCGGGGGGTGCGCGTGGACCCCTATTTCCATCTAGACTATATAGCGTCTGTCCAAGGCGAACTTTGTTCAGTTTGACAGTTTGTCAAAAATCCCAGTCACGGTGGATAAATTATTAGCCTACCTATTAATATAATATTTCACGTTATCCCTATTATTTTTAGACATTATTAGACAGATTATTTATTGATATTATAAATATATTTCTATATCGGTTGGTTTAAAGATTATACATGTTTTATTATTAGAATGTTAGAATGTTATTAATATTATAAATAATGTTTAAATATGTATGATCATAGGCTAATCCTGTCATATATATGCAATATATTGTATTTTAAAAGTGGGACACTTAATTATATTTAGTCCTGATTAAATTAAATCAATTAAAGATTCAAAATTCACCCCATCCAGAATTGTTTAGAAAGTGATAACAAGTTCCAAACAGAATGACTGCTTAAGACACAGACATATCCTGATAGAGTTCTAAATAAATTTATTGTTGAGCTGTCAAGTTGTAATGTGTTGCAATGATCAGTTAGCATCTTATTTTATTTATTATTCTTTTTTCTTTTTGACTGGCATGAATAGTTTACCCTTATTTTGCCACACTGAAGGTGGCAACCCTTAACTCTAATCAAACATTATAATAACCTAAACAGCCTTTTCTACTACAAGCATCATCATATGTTTGATTTATTGTTATTATTTATTTTTTTCAGATACTGAATAGCTGGCAGGTGTTCTTCTACCATGTAAGTAATTTGAATTTATTATTTTTATATATATGCAAATATAGTTTCACTAAGGATATATTTTGTATTTATTAGAAATTGTTATATATGGGCAATGTTTTTTTTTTACAATGCTTTATTGATTTTTCATCTTCTCTCAACTTATTATATAACTAATCTTATCACGATTATTGTGGTCAAAATTGTAATCATGATTATTTAACACGATTATAGGTAAGGTGGGTGATTATAGTCTTATTTCATGAGTAATTTTAAATGTTAGTGAAAATACAACATTACAAAAAAAGTAAACAGTCACCAATACAATAAGAACAAAGAAACAAAACCAACAAAAATACAACAAAACATAAATTCAAATTTATGGTGTGTTCACACTTGGCGTCTTTTTTGAAGCTTTCAGTGTCTTTTTTTTTTACATTATAATTCTATGAAGAATTACCCCACCTTGTAGCTCAGAGCGTCTTAGCGAGACCTGTCGTTTCCACAACAACAAGGAAAAAGGGTGAAGGTGCTGGTAGATGGACTTATTGTTTAACTGTCATAGCAAAAGGAGTTATATTGAGCACAAAACTGATTGGATGGATCCTTATGTAAAAATAAGTGTATCATCTACTACTTGTCTTTAACAAAACTATCTGCTAACGTTAGCTAACATTAACATTCGCTCAGCAAAAGTTATCAATACCGTTACCAGCTGATAACTAAATGTTACCTCTATTTACCGGAACTTGGTGGGCATAAGCTACGGTTAGCAGCTGTTATAGCGACAAAAGATACCCGTGGCTGCTATTTTTCTCTTTTTTTACTAAAAAGCACCCCCTGTCAACTTTTAGTTGTCAAAAAAGGCATCAAGTGTGAACACACCCTAAATAAATAGTCAAATGTAAAATAACTCTTCTGTATTCGGTTATCTCGGGACACATGCACAGGAGGCTGCCTAGGGAACAGTATCTCTTTCTTGGCTTAATAGCAACAATAGACTGCATTCTACAACTGTCACAATCCCTGTACTCCCTTGTGTTTGGTAGGATTTTTATGTTGAAGTTTATTCTTAGTTCCCCATTGTTTCTGTGTTCACTTTCTGTGCTTGGTTCCTCTATTGCCTTATGCCTTGCTTAGTATAAGGCAATAACATAGAAGTTACCTTTATTAGTTCCCATGACATCAATCACCAACACCTGTCCCACGTCAAACAGTGTTAACCAGTCTATTTTAACCTCTGTGCTTCAGTCGTTGTTCCCCTGCCTCCACATTGTCAGGGCTCCAGACTAACTTTTCCACTGGAACTTTCTCAGTTGGTCGCACCAGCATATTATTATTTTTTTTTTTTTTTTGCTACATGCCATAGGATTAATCAATGCATGCTGATGAATAGTGGTCTTATTCTGTATACCCTAGTTTTGCACTGATGTAAAAAGACAGACAGTGACACAAGACCTCATGTTAGCAAAATGTTTTAATCTTTTGACTATCAAATCAAAAAACTCTCAATTTCAGTTTTGACAATTATGTGACATTTAAAAGTCTAGGTTTCCCTCAACGTGAACGGCAGCATGGTCTTGAATATGACACAATCTCTCCCAGACCTGCTCAAATATTCATTTAATCTCAGACTTAAACAGTATTTACAAAGTGCAAATCAATGCACAGCAAATAATACAGTATATATACTATTTTTTATACTATACTATAAAAAAATAAAAAAAATTCTTTGCTCACTCGCTTCCTCCCTGTCCGCACCTGTGCTCTCGTCATCAGTTGTAACTGTGTGCTGGCTTGTTGGTTCGTCCTTTCCACAAGCTTCCTTGACCTACACACTTTGTTTTTTAAAGTATTCAGCAATTGACCTTTTCATTTTTATATGACTTAATTCCAGAATTCATAATTGGCGTGTTTCACCATCAGTGTGCAATGCGCGTGACGTGTACGTTCGTTTGTAAATAAACTGCAAGTGTCTTGCGGAAGAACATGTAGCCGGAGCCACCTCTCTCCCTTAATGTCTATGGTGACTCACGCAGGCACTGGGCAACTCCGCAGCCGAGCCGACCCCGGGATAAAATAGTCAGAATATAAACACTTAGTTATAATAGGCGTACCGTAGTGATTCAGGATAAGTCAAAAACACGGTTTGAAAAATGGATTCATGATGTACTCGTTCATTTTGAACATAAGTTATGCACTGCAGTAGCTGCTGATACAACAGCGTTCTGTTGCGCATGTGTGAATTTAACTGAGTAGTACATGACCATGTACTCGCACAAATGCGATCAAATACAATTTTAACTCGCACATTCTCAAAAAATGGTCGCAGTCTGGAACCCGGTTTGTGTTATCCTTGTTTTTGGTTTATCTTGCGTTTATGTTTGTCTATGAAACTTGCTTATGGATTCTTTTTTATAGTCGGTTGCTCTGTAATGTATAGGCAAGGACAAAGCAGAGGGAGAGAATCCATAAGCAACACAAGTTTAATAGACAAATATAAACACAAGATAAACCAAAAACGAAGGTAACAGCTACAAAGCAGAGGCAGGGGACCAACGATAGGAATACACAAACAGAACAACAACTGAAGCACAGAGGTTTAAATAGACTGGTTAACAAGGGGCTGACAAGGCACAGGTGTAACTATGGTGACAAACAAGGGCTGCGTTCAGCCCCGACAAAACGTTGCACAACGTTTTTTAAACAGAAACGGTGATGCGTTGAACACACTGTTCTGATGACGCAAGAGTTGCAACTATGGCAGCTGAGAAGGCCATTCTTTGTGTTCTTTGTGAAGAATTTTCGGAGCCTGATGAAGTCGGTATTAATATGTGTTTAATAGGCTACTACAAAATATGCCCGATGTTACAGTTACTGCACTTGCCGCCCAGAACAAAAGAGAACATCCCAATCGAGTGAAGGGATTGCTGAAACTGAAATGGAAGCACACATCTTACCTAATTCAGACTAAAACACATCTATTTAGCCTCACATACTGACTTTATAGGTCATACTGTTTAAATACTCAGTATTTTCTTTCTCATTTTTAGGAAAAGCACTTAATTACCATTGTTTATTTCTATACCAAATGTCATACACTTGCAATGAAGCTAAAAATATAAACAACTACATCATTATTTATGTTGATATCCTATATTTTTACAATAAAACTTACGACAAACATGTCTTCTAATATCCTCAGTTTTTGCGTATACCGAGCTGCATCGAACACATTTGTAAATTACTTTCATTGAACCCATTGTGCGAGTTCACTTTAATACCACGTGCTTTATATACATGTTGCTGCTGATTGGACTGCAGTTCTGACACACCCACCAAACAAGAGAAAACGTATCTCAAACCCCGTTGCACACCGGTGCACGCCGTTTCCAGGAAACATGACGTTCAACCCGGAAACCGCAGCAAAACGTTGCGCACCGTTTTGATCTTGAACGTGCCCAAGGTATAAGGCAAAACAGGAAGTGAACACAGAAACAATGGGGAACTTCTTCTTCTTTTGGATTTGATTGGCGGCTGGCATCCAGCTTATAGGTGCATTACAATGGGGAACTAAGAATATTCTTCAAAATAAAAGTCCTACCAAACACAAGACAGTACATGGAATCTGACAACAACACTCACTTATTTGGCTGATTTGGTTTGGGCTTTTAGAGAGGAATGAAAGTGCACCGCTGTGAATGAAAGGAAGGTGTGTGGGACAGAAAATGCAGCAGCAGCACAATAATCATTTTGCGTCAATCATCTTGTTTTCATAATCGTTGGAATCCAAAATCGAAATTGAAAATCAATTCTGATTAACCGCACAGCCTTAACTCCTACGCATATAAATATCAAGAATTAAATGCTGAAATTCTAAACTCTCTTCCATTATGCATATTTTCATCTCAAAACTAAATATAAAAGGTATATGATGACTCGACTTAAAGGACAACTCTGGCACAAAATGAACCTCGGGTGTAATAACACATTGGTACAGAGTCGACCGTTCTCTGTGATTTGTTTTCATGATGATCGATGTAAAGAGTTCTGTCTCTAAAAACTGTTCAGCTTATAAAGCTAGTATATTGGGCATCGACTAAAAAGAAAAAAGAAAAAAAAGTAAAAAAAAGTAAAAAGAAATCGCTAGTTAATACCACTATCAAGGCTTAAATAGCCCTTACTTAGTCTATTCCCCATATACTAGCATTATAAGCTAAACAGTTTATTGAGATACAATTCTTTACATTCGATCATCATGAAAATAAATCCCAGAGAATGGTCAACTCTGTACCTGTCACATTCACTGTCTGTCATCGTCCTGTCTGCACTACACTTCCCAGAGTTCCCAGTCATCATCACCTGCACCTGGTCTTCATCATCATCATCTCTGTCACCTGTGTTTAGTTATTAGTCATTGTTCTTCATCACCGTCACCTGTCTTCACTCGTTGTCATCTGTGTATTTAAGTTCCTGTCTTTCAGTCTTCTGGGTCGGTCAATGCTTATGTTAGGTTTGTTAATGCGTATGTTAGGTTTGTTAATGTTTATGTTAGGTTTATCTATGTTCTGAGCACACGCTCCCTTTTTGTTTGTATTTGTTTATATTGAGAATTAAAATCTTGGAATTCATCATCTTCGTGTTCGTCTCCTACTTCATCCACCCAGGAAGCCTGACAGATTGACCGACCCAACAAATGGATGAACACCTCAGCTTCATCCTCGTGGCTCAGAAGAACCACGATCTCCTTGACTTCTCCAAGAAGTTTTTTCAGCTCGCCCTCACAAGCTCTTTGGAGGATGAAACCCTCAGTGTCCTGTTCCGGCTCGGGGCCACTCTCCATCGTCCCCTCAACCTCCCAGACACCTCCGGACTTTGTTGGAAGGAGACCGTAATCCGGTGTCTGGAGAGCCTTGCGCCCTGGTCCGGAACGCCACCCAACCCAGAATTTCACGCCAGTCCAGCCGAGCCTGCACTTCACGCCAGTCCAGCCGAGCCTGCACTTCACGCCAGTCCAGCCGAACCCGCACTTCGTGCCAGTCCAGCCGAGCCCACACTTCACGTCAGAGCTGCCGAGACCAAGGCAGTATGCGTCGTGCCCGCCGCCCCTGAGACTGTGAGCGTTATGCCCGCTGCACCTGTGACTAACAGTGTCGTGCCCGTCAAGCCAGAGACTTACCACCCAGTATCTCCTGTTCCTGTCCTCAGCCAGAGTCCGGACGAGAAGGACTTAATTGACCTTTTTTCAGAGCTTCCTTCGCCGCTGGTCCCGTCCAGCTCAAAGCCCTCTTCATCGCTGGTCCTGTCCAGTTCAGAGCCCTCTTCGCCGCTGGTTCCGTCCAGCTCAAAGCCTTCACCGCTGGTCCCGTCCAGCACAGAGCCTTCACCGCTGGTCCCGTCCAGCACAGAGCCTTCACAGCTGGTTCCGTCCAGCAGAGACCCTTCACCGCTGGTTCCGTCCAGTTCAGAGCCCTCTTCGCCGCTGGTTCCGCCCAGTTCAGAGCCCTCTTCGCCGCTGGTTCCGCCCAGTTCAGAGCCCTCTTCGCCGCTGGTTCTGCCCAGCTCAGAGCCCTCTTCGCCGCTGGTCCTGCCCAGCTCAGAGCCCTCTTCGCCGCTGGTCCTGCCCAGCTCAGAGCCCTCTTCGCCGCTGGTCCTGCCCAGCTCAGAGCCCTCTTCGCCGCTGGTCCTGCCCAGCTCAGAGCCCTCTTCGCCGCTGGTCCCGTCCAGCCCAGAGGCTTCACCGCTGGTCCCGTCCAGCACAGAGCCTTCACCGCTGGTCCCGTCCAGCATAGAGCCTTCTTCACCGCTGGTTCCACCCAGCACCGAGCCCTCATCGCTGGATCTGCCCAGCACAAAGCCCTCGTCGCTGGATCTGCCCAGCACCGAGCCCTCGTCGCTGGATCTGCCCAGCACCGAGCCCTCGTCGCTGGATCTGCCCAGCACCGAGCCCTCGTCGCCGGATCTGACCAGCAGCGAGCCCTCATCGCTGCCCAGCACCGAGCCCTCTCTGGTACCCGGGACTTTTCCCAAGTATTTTTTGGGGGGGGGGGGGGGGGGGGGTGTCATGGCCACCTGAGGGGTCCTCACCACCATGGCCACCTGAAGGGTCTTCACCGCCGTGGCCACCTGAAGGGTCTTCTCCGCCATGGCCACCTGAAGGGTCTTCACCGCCGTGGCCACCTGAAGGGTCTTCTCCGCCATGGCCACCTGAAGGGTCTTCTCCGCCATGGCCACCCGAAGGGTCCGCACCGCCTTGGCCACCCGAAGGGTCCGGACCGCCATGGCCACCCGAAGGGTCCTCACTGCCGTGGTCGCCTGAGGGGACATCACCGCCCTGGCCACCCGAAGGGTCCTCTCCGCCGTGGCCACCCGAAGGGTCCTCACCGCCGTGGCCGCCCGAGGGGTCGTCTCCGTCCTGGCCACGCCCACAGCCTGCTCCACCGTGACCACACCCACAGTCTGCTCCGCCCTGGAGGCTTCCTGCCTTGTCTCCCTTGCCTTGTCTTCCCCGTCAGCCTCCAGGGCGCCCACCCCTTTGGTCTTTCTACGGCGCGAGGACGCGCCTACCGGGAGGGGGGAGTAATGTCACATTCACTGTCTGTCATCGTCCTGTCTGCACTACACTTCCCAGAGTTCCCAGTCATCATCACCTGCACCTGGTCTTCATCATCATCATCTCTGTCACCTGTGTTTAGTTATTAGTCATTGTTCTTCATCACCGTCACCTGTCTTCACTCGTTGTCATCTGTGTATTTAAGTTCCTGTCTTTCAGTCTTCTGGGTCGGTCAATGCTTATGTTAGGTTTGTTAATGCTTATGTTAGGTTTGTTAATGTTTATGTTAGGTTTATCTATGTTCTGAGCACACGCTCCCTTTTTTGTTTGTATTTGTTTATATTGAGAATTAAAATCTTGGAATTCATCATCTTCGTGTTCGTCTCCTACTTCATCCACCCAGGAAGCCTGACAGTACCAATGTGTTATTACACCCGTGGTTCATTTTGCACCGGAGTTCTCCTTTAACTGTTCCAATAGTTTTGGAGAAGGCTGCATCCTCAGGAGGTCTTATTTAAAGGCTGCATACGTCATCGAGATTATCTCAGTTAAGAAAAGTAACCCTTAGATTGCAAATTAAGAAATTACAATATTTTACACCTCACTAAAAATAACAATACATTTTTATTAGGGGTGTAACGGTTCACAAAATTCACGGTTCGGTTCGATACGATACACTTGTCACGGTTCGGTTCGGTACGTTTTTGATACAGCAAAAAGAAAGAAAAGCCAGAGAAATTTCCTTGATTTAATTTTTTTTAATTCTTTTTTTTATTAAAACTAACATCATAAAGTATGATATTATTTTACTTTGAGCAATTCTGGAGCTATAATTGACTCTTCTTAGGAGCATATTAAACAAAACAGCTCCTTGGAAAAAATGAAATGTAATATTTTAGTAGTTATAAACAAAGGTTTATTTTAGTTCAGATTAACATTTGAGGGCAGCAATTGTATTCATAATGTCAAAATAAAACCGACATAATGTTACTTGAAGGCATTATAGGCTACTATTCCTGCCAAACTTCCATGGTTGCAGTTAGTGTTACTACAGTAAATCCATGGTAAATGTTGCTGATCTATGGACACTGGATAGTTCATTCATTTGAAATAATGAAATTTTGGTCGGCAGGAAAAACGGTCCAACGAACCGTTCGGTTTGAAAATGCATACCGAAAACCGAACCGAAAGCCTCGTACCAAATGGTTCAATACGAATACACGTATCGTTACACCCCTAATTTTTATTAAGTTTGCTTTTCTTAAATAAGACTCTTGAGAACATAATCAGCCTTCAAATGCGACCTCTGGAGGACGCAGCAATCGAAGACGCAGCATTTATATCGCTTTCTGCCCCTGGTCTTTGTGTGTTGTAGTAAAATGGATTACTTTAATGGCAATTCACGGACGAGGAGGAGGAGAATCAAAGCCAGAGTGCAGCAGCATTTAATGAGTATTGCAATGGAGGCTATGGAGCAGGCAGATCAGGCTGTGGACCAGGCAGTACAAAATATTGATGTTGATGGATTTTGATGTTGATTCTGAAGTTGATGACTTGTACTTGGCAAGTGATCCTGATGAAGATTCTTGCTCTGATAATCCTGAAGAAGAACCCCATAATGATGCAAAAAGGAAACTGGCTGAATGGGCAGCTAACCGAAATATATCTCATTCTGCACTTTCAGAACTATTAGCTATACTTTTAGAGCTAGGTTTGGATTTACCAAAGGATCCCAGAACTCTCCTCAGTACAGTGAAAGAATGTGATGTGAAAGAGATGGGTCAGGGTAGCTACTATCATTTTGGCCTTAAGTGCAATAATTTCAGAATTGAAAATTACAAGTGAGAGTGAACTGACAACAGATACATTGACTGTTCGTGTGAATGTTGATGGATTGCCTCTTTCAAGGAGCTCAAATATGCAGCTGTGGCCTATATTAGGTAAAATAGTTGAATTACCAAAAGCAAATGTGTTTATAATCGGTGTCTATGCAGGTCCCTGTAAACCTGAATCAGTAAATGACTACATGCATGATTTTATAGAAGATTTAAAATTTGTCACCAGAGTTGGTGTAACTTTTAATGGTAAACACTACAATGTACCACTGCCAGATGCGTTTATCTGTGACACTCCAGCAAGAGCCTTTTTAAAATGTGTCAAAGGTCATGGTGGCTACAGTTCTTGTGAGCGTTGCACGCAGTATGGCATTTATCTTGATGGTAAAGTTGTGTTTCCTGACATGGATTCAAGCCTAAGAACAGACACTCAGTTTGACCAAATGTTTGATGAAGAGCACCACCACTCTAAATCACCTCTCCAAGGCCTAGGCATGGGCATGGTTTCCAGTTTTCCTTTGGACTATATGCATTTAGTTTGCTTGGGCATTGTCCGTAAATTAATTGCTCTGTGGTTCAAGGGACCATTGCAGTGTCGGGTTTCGTCTATCTGCTATCTCGGATCACTTGAAACTGTGTAGACCAAGCTTACCTCGGACCTTCTCCAGAAAGCCACGTTCTTTGACTGAGTACAGCCAATGGAAGGCTACAGAATTCAGGCAGTTTTTATTATATACAGGGCCTGTTGTGCTTTTTCAAAGATTACCACGTCAACAGTACAAAAACTTGCTTGTGTTGTCATCTGCTATGAGAATACTTTTGTCTCCTATGTGTAGAGAATTCTATGGGTATGCCCAAAAATTATTAAAATGTTTTGTTACCAACTTTGAAAAGATATATGGGACAAAATGTCTGGTTAACAATACACACAGTCTTTTACATTTAGCAGATGATGCTAAAAAGTATGGCCCTCTGGATTCAGTTTCTTGTTTTCCATTTGAGAATTATTTGGGACAGTTGAAAAAAATGGTGAGAAGACCACAGAATCCTGTGCAACAAATTGTCAGGCGTGTTTATGAAAGGCAATTATTTGCTCAGATGTCTGAAGAAATGCCTGAAAATGTTAAACTGACACAGCCTCATGAATTTGGACCAATGCTGACAGAATTTCCGCTGCATCAGTATGTTCAATACAAAATGTACCAAAACAAAGACACAATGATATCAAGCTCCATTGGAACCAATTATTTTGAACTTGAGGGAAGAGTTGGTATTGTGCGGAACATTGTGCATTCCACTGTGACTGGAGGAACACATGTGGTGTATGAACTTTTTCAGACAGGGACATGTTTTTTCAACTACCCCCTGGATTCTACATCTCTTGGAGTCTGTTTACTATCAAAACTGTCTGGTCAACTTTCCAGTGCTCCAGTGACAGACTTCACTAAACCACTGATTTTATTGCCTCTAAATAATATGTTTGTGGCTTTGTCTCAGCTACACAGAACATGATTTATTGAACTCTGCAGGGTGTCCTCGTTCAGTGTTGTGGAGTTTGTGGATGAGGTTGACCCCGATGGCTGCAAGAAAATGGACATAATTCCATTCGAGTGGTTCAAAGGCACGGAGAGAAAAGTATGCTGGTGGCCACCAGCCTCACTGGCCAATGTGACGAAGGCTGTAAAAGAGCACACACCACCAGCCAGCAACTGGATAGCATGTAATGTGCGTGTAATGGGAAATGCAGGTAACTGATTTTCCTCCTTTATTAAATATAGTAGAATAAATATACTTTATACTTTGCTTCCGTTAATTAGTGATTTGACCCTTAAAGGGCACCTATTATGACACTTTTCACAAGATGTAAAATAAGTATCTGATGTCCCCAGAGTGTGTATGTGAAGTTTTATCTCAAAATACCCAACAGATCATTTTTTACAGCCTGTTTAAATTGTCATTTTTTGGGGCTCAGAAAAACGCGCTGTTTTAGTGTGTGCCCTTTAAATGCAAATTAACTGCTGCTGCACGGCCCAGGGGGCGGAGCCTCACGAGCTCGCGCTCAGAGAATATATGCTGTATAGAGATAGAACAGGTATAGTTTAGTTTAATTATGGTTATAACTTATTTGTCATCTGCTTTTATCCACTAATACAAGCCTGCTGTAGCAAAACCCATCCGAATGATGACCAAAATATACTGACGAGTTCAGTGAAGTTTATTGTACATCACACAAAAGATGAGCGTTAGTTTTACTCCAGAGAATCTCTGTAAGAGCTGAATAAACATAGTATAAGAAGTGCGCATTAAAGTCTTATCCATAAACTCTCTCTCTCCCTTTCATTATCAACAGCATACACAGCGAAGTACACAAAACACTCGTTACAACTAACAGTAAACAAATATACACACACCTTTTCAGTGGGTGCTAAATAAACTGGTAAACCTTATATCCGTAAAATGACTCGATGAGCTGTCATAAAGAGCGTGCTTTCACTTTCACTTCTGCCGTGATCAGTAACGTTAGTCCTGTCGCTCCGGAGACTGTAAGCTGGATCACGAACAGTACTGATCCATTCTCGAGTAACAACTAGAGTAAATGAAGACTGATATGTTCATTCTTACATCCAACAACAACACACCTCAATCGCTTAGGAGACATTCTTGTCTACAGCTGCTCAAGCGTCGAACAATGGCGGACTCTGTGTCCAGCTCACTCAGGGCGGGTCTAGGCTCAAACTGAAGTGTCAATTAAACGTCGTGGGAGGGGCCTGCGCAATTCTACGTCACATTGCACCGAATCTGAGAACAGCTCATTCTGAGACAGTGCTTATGATTTATTGAGATTGTAAAAAAAACACTGGGTGGATTTTTATCATTCTAGGGTGGTTTTGCTCACACACTGCCAACACACATTTATGTTCAAACACCATGTAAAAGTGAATTTTGCATAATAGGTGCCCTTTAAACTATTCATGTTTGTATTCATTTCTTTACATCTTTGTTTTCAAAAGTAATACAAAAAGGGCTGATATGACTTTAGGTTTTCACTCCTACAGGATTACACCAGGCTTGACAGTTTATTAATTAAATCAGATGTGCTCTTAATAGATAGGAAAGAAAACCTGCTACCAAATTAGCACTTTGCAGATAAGATGTAAAATCTGATTTATAGTTATTTGCATATATTCTGGAACAAATGTTGCATTCGTGGTACTAAATGCTAATGCAAATTTCAAAATCTGCCTCACTTCTGTTATGCATCATTGTGTTTTACAGCCACTTATTCCGAAGCTAGGGTTAAACTCCACCAAGCTGAGTATTCATCAGACTTGACAGACACAGAAAATATCTCGAGGAAAAAAAGGGAGGTGTTATTTGGAGCAATTCAGGCCAAATTCCATGCACACTAGAAATAATATGAAGGTAGTAGGTAAGGTGTGTCTTATATGTTTGTGTTAACTTCTCTAGGCCAAGTGCAAAAATCCTCCAGAGTCAACTGAGCAACCAACTGTCAAGTGAGAATTCAGATTCTTCAGAGGAGCTTCCACCTACTCCACCAGACCAACCCCTTTGGCCAGCAGTGAGAGAAGTGAGCAATTACTTCCAAAACCCCACTGCCCAACAAAGCACCAGCCCCACAGCTACAATTACAAGCCCCACAGCCCGAGGAGTGTCCTGCCCCACAGCCCGAGGAGTGTCCAGCTCCACAGCCCGAGGAGTTGCCAGCTCCCCAGCTACGGTTTCCAGTCCCACAGCCCGAGGAGTGTCCAGCTCCACAGCCCGAGGAGTTGCCAGCTCCCCAGCTACGGTTTCCAGTCCCACAGCCCGAGGAGTGTCCAGCTCCACAGCCCGAGGAGTTGCCAGCTCCCCAGCTACGGTTACCAGTCCCACAGCCCGAGGAGTTGTCAGCACAACTTGTGAAGCCACGTTCACTAAAATTCTAACAGTTTTAGAAGAAGTGAAGGAGACACAACGTGTTCATGGAAAGATGTTGAATGCCCTGCTGAAAAAGCAAGACGGATCGATCGTAGAGGTTCCTGAAGGAGTGGTCTTGCCTCTGAAAACCCAGGCTGACCTTGAGGCTCTTGATCAGAAGCTGGGAGATCGTAGTGTCATGTCTGCTGTTGTAAGTGTACATTACATGTTGTAAGGCGAACTATTTTATTTTAATTGATAAATTGTTCTGGTTTATTTTCTTTTTTTTTATTGCTATACCCTTTTAAGTATAAAATATAGTTTGAATATCAGTAAGTATTTATACATAGACTGCAAAGCACCATTTTATATAAAAAATATCTATTGCAATACATTTTTCGTATACTTTTAGGAATTGATTTTATTAATCTTAGCTTATTGTTTTTGCAGTTTATGTAAACCTTTGTTTTCCTTCTTTGGCTTTCATCCTTAGGTTGCCATGGTGGCAGATGTGGGCGGCACAAGTATAGATGACGCAACGAGAAGAATGATGAAATACATCTTTTCAAATGAGCTGGCATTGGAGTACAATTTGTTTGGCCGTCATGGGAAAAAAAGTTTTAAGATTTGCGTATTTTCAACGTTGTGTATGGTAAGTAAATTAACTAAGTAAAAACTTAAGTTGTAAATAATGATCTCAAATTTGATGGTAACACTTTACAATAATTTTACATCAGTTAATGCATTAACTACCATTAGCTAAAAATGAGAAATGCTTTGTTACAGTATTATTCTTTGTTAACATAGTGAATTAAAACACAACTAACCATTGTTAATTCATATTAGCTAAAGTCCATTAAGCAATATTACTAGCTCAATTTTTTTATTTTGGTTATGTATTAGTAAATGTTGAAATTAACATGAACTAAGATTAATAAATGCTTTAGAAGTATTTATAATTGTTACAAAGGTAATTAACTAACAAAAAATAGAACGCTATTGTAAAGTGTTACCAATTTCATTTAAAAATCTGCAGACAGAATGCTGTTACAGTATGATTACTTATTGAATTCTTATTGTATTGTACCGTATGTTTCCTCCCCACATGCCTACTTAATCCTGTTAAGCCCGAAAATAATATTATGAAAATCTATTTTATTTAAATAGTGCAGTACATTAAACTTTTAAACAAAATATTTTTTAAAACAGAAAGACAGTCGCAGGTAAATTTCCCTGTCACTTTCTGCTGAGTGTGGACTGCCTTAGACAGAGAGCAGACATATTAAATCTTTGCTTTAAATCCATTAGACAATGTTCCTCTACATAATATTTCTTTAGAACATACACACCAAATGTGTATATATTTCTTGCAACCTAATAATAATTCTACACTGTTCTATGACATGACTGCAGTTCTAAAGTTCATTGTCATCAAATTTTGAGTGGTTTGTTAGATCCGCCAAATTTAGTAACTACCGAATTGAGTCATACAGAATGTAATTATCTGTCGCTACTGATCCGCGGCAAAGTGATCAGACCATCCCTATTTGTAATATTAATTAATTTGTATTTTGTTTTTGCAGAAGCTCTTAAGAACAACGCCCTGACATCAAAGGTCAACCAGCAAGAAGCTGAGAGGGCACTGTCAAAGTGGTTCACTGGAGCAAGAGACAGAGGAGGACAAAGGGCATCAAGAGTACACCAAAAGATGGCTGCAGTTTAAATGTTACTGAAAAGGTTATAGGTTATAAGTTGCTGCATCTAGCTGTTGTAGTTCTTGTTTTTTTTTTTTTTTGTTCTGACGTTCGTTTTCTCAAATTTGGTGGGTTGACAGCTTTCCCAAACACTCATGGCTGGTTCTAACTTCTAAGATAGTTTTGTGCCATTGTGACATAAACATGACATGATGGTTACTGGTAGTTAAATAAAGCTGGATTTTGGACATATTTGAGTCTCACTGTGTTCTCTACTGCTTTAAAACTTGTTTGTGTGGTGTTGCGTCTCATTTAGATGGAACCCAGATGATCCCTAGTTGGACAACATGCATATGATTCCTATTTGGGCCCCCCCTAGAGCCCTGTGAAATCCTGCATAAAACCTAAATGAGTAAGTTGCTGGGGCCAACATGTAACCCATGGACAACCCACTGAAAACCCATATTTCAGTCCATGTAATAACCTTGTAGTACCCATAAAAAAAATAAAGCTGGGACCACAGTGGGTCTTATGCATGTTGCCCAGTTGGGGCCCACCTGTTTATAGGTGCCAGTCTAGCCAGTAAATCTATCTGGGTATCATGGGGTTGACCTGGGACAGAGATGGGTCTTGTGCATGTTGCCCACTTGGGTCCCACCTAGGACCAAGTACAATCCTACATGAAATCCATCTGGGCAATCAACATGGGGCCATTACAGAACCCGTGGACAATCCCATACAGAGCCCATTTTTCAGCCCATTTCAAACCCACATGGGCCCCACATACAAATGTCGTGGGGATGACCTTGTACCGAGATGGGTCTTGTGCATGTTGCCCACTTGGGTCCCACCTAGGACCAAGTGCAATCCTACATGAAATCCATCTGGGCAATCAACATGGGGCCATTATGGAACCCGCAGACAATCCCATACAGAGCCCATTTTTCAGCCCATTTCAAACCCACATGGGACCGAGATGGGTCTTGTGCATGTTGCCCACTTGGGTCCCACCTAGGACCAAGTGCAATCCTACATGAAATCCACCTGGGCAATCAACATGGGGCCATTATGGAACCCGCGGACAATCCCATACAGAGCCCATTTTTCAGCCCATTTCAAACCCACATGGGCCCCACATACAAATGTCGTGGGGATGACCTGGGACAGAGATGGGTCTTGTGCATGTTGCCCACTTGGGTCCCACCTAGGACCAAGTGCAATCCTACATGAAATCCATCTGGGCAATTAACATGGGGCCATTATGGAACCCGCGGACAATCCCATACAGAGCCCATTTTTCAGCCCATTTCAAACCCACATGGGACCGAGATGGGTCTTGTGCATGTTGCCCACTTGGGTCCCACCTAGGACCAAGTGCAATCCTACATGAAATCCACCTGGGCAATCAACATGGGGCCATTATGGAACCCGCGGACAATCCCATACAGAGCCCATTTTTCAGCCCATTTCAAACCCACATGGGCCCCACATACAAATGTCGGTGGGTTTAGGCTGGGACCGAGATAGGCCTTGTGCATGTTGCCCACTTGGGTCCCAACTAGTACCAAGTGCAATACTAAATGAAATTAATCTGGGCAATTAACATGGGGCCATTATGGAACCCGCGGACAATCCTACATGGGGCCCATTTTTCAGCCCATTTCATACCCATATGGGCCCCACATACAAATGTTGGCTGGGATATTGATGCAAAAAACAGGCGAAACATTGTTCCAAGAACAAACCAGTCAGAAGACATTTCACTCCTCAACTTATGAATTAACTGTAGTAAAACAAACTTTTTTGGCAGAAATGTGCTAACACATACAATAGGTTTATAGAAAATCAACAAAAAAATCTATAAATACTTTAATAATTTTTCAGGAATTGTTGATTTTTTTTAAACGCTTATAAGTCTGAAACAGAATATCAAGATATTTTATTATTTCGCATATGATGGTGAAAAGTAAAAAAGCACCACCATGTTATGTATATAATAAATATTTTTGAGTAGCCTATATAACAAACAGAAATCCCTTCTAGATTATTTTATCCCTTGAGGTAGCCCTCGCACACAAAAAGGTTGGACCCTGGTAAATAGTAAATATGTTTTATAATTACAAGTTTGTGTAATTTGGGGTTTCTGTAGCCAGTGACACTTTATTATTTGTATTTTATGGTATTGCACATTTTTTGTTTTTATTTGAAGGCTGAGGCTTCATTAATAAACACAACCCCAATTATCATCATTGGTTTTGAGATGTTACTTGCTGTGAATACTGTACCTTGTCTGATAGGCTACAGTATTGTGGCATAGGCTATAGTATCAGGACATCCTGGCTATAGTGTCTGTCGCACACAGCTAGGGGCAAATGGCCGGATGATGGGCCTATTTGGGAGAAAGTCCAGGGCTGTTTTTTAGCCCCAGTCCGTCCCTGCCGTTTTGTGGCTCTTTAAAGGAGAACTCCGGTCAATTTTAACATTGAGCTCATTTTTTTGTACATTTGGAGTGCTGTCAATACAGAGGACAACGACAAAAATCGGTGTTGCCTACGGCGAGTTATTCTATTTTTAAAATTTGCACCCTGTTGACTTCAATGGGGCAAGTTTTAAACCTGCTTTTAGCCTCTTAACATCCTTGATGTGTCATTACAAGTGCACAGAAAATGTGAGGGATTCCTTCAGAGTGAACACGAGTGAATCTGACTGCAGAAGATGTGAAAGATATGTATAAAAATGATGTTATTTAAGCCAGCGCAAATACCTGTGTTTACATCCTGTTTTCGGTTGAAGTCCAAAGTAGTCGATTGCCGAGTTCATGCGCATAGGTTTAGTTACCTATGATCACGCGCGTGAACTCGGCAATCGACTACACCCTGCACAACAGGGTGCAAATTTTAAAAATAGAATAACTCGGTGTAGGCAACACCGATTTTTGTCGTTGTTCTCTGTATTGACAGCACTCCAAATGTACAAAAAAATGTTCTCCTTTAATGTGTATGACAGATCGCTGTAGAGCCTCAGTTAAAGCTGCTCGTGAACCAATCATCTCTTCCTTCTAGTTAATTTATAGCATCAAATAAACATTAATGAACATCAGAAGGAATGTTGTTTTAACCACGAAAAGACGTCAGTACACACGCCATTATTCGAGTTCAAATCCTCCAACGTTAATCTACTAACTCTCCTGACTGCTTTGTTGGACGCAGATGGCGGATTATAATGGGTTTTACAGTGTAGCAGTAAATGAAGAGATGTCTCACCGATCACAAGTTCAGTATGGCGTACCACAAGGCTCAGTACTAGGACCGCTGCTTTTCACTCTGTACATGCTACCATTAGGAGATATCATTAGGAAACATGGAATTAGCTTTCACTGTTATGCCGAAGATACTCAGCTCTATATTTCTTCAAAACCTAACGAAACTTACCAATTCACAAAATTAACGGAATGCATAGCGGATATAAAAAATTGTATGACTCGTAATTTCCTACTTCTAAATTCTGAAAAAACAGAGTTTCTAATTATTGGACAAAAAACTTCCTCACGTAATAACCTAGAATACTGTCTAACACTTGATGGCTGCTCTGTTAAGTCTTCGTCGTCGGTTAGGAACCTGGGTGTGCTCTTTGATACCAATCTTTCATTTGAAAGTCACGTGTCTAGTATCTGTAAAACTGCATTTTTCCATCTTAAAAATATATCTAAATTACGTCATATGCTCTCATTGACAAATGCGGAACAATTAGTTCATGCGTTCATGACCTCAAGGCTAGATTATTGTAATGCTCTACTGGGTGGTTGCCCTGCACGCTTAATAAACAAACTACAGCTAGTTCAAAACGCAGCAGCTCGAGTTCTTACCAGAACCAGGAAGTATGACCATATTAGCCCGGTTCTGTCAAAACTGCACTGGCTCCCTATTAAACATCGCATCAATTTTAAAATATTGCTGATGACTTACAAAGCACTAAATGGTTTAGCTCCGCAGTACTTGAGCGAGCTCTTAACGCATTATAGTCTTTCACATTATAGTCTTTCACAGTCTTTCATAGTATTAGCCAGTTGATAATACCTAGAATATCAAAATCGACTGCTGGCGGTAGATCCTTCTCCTATTTAGCACCAAAACTTTGGAACAATCTTCCTACCATTGTCCGGGAAGCAGACACACTCTGTCAGTTCAAAGCTAGATTAAAAACACATCTCTTTGACCTAGCTTTCACATAATACATTATAGACTTTAGATTCAATATTAGGCTGCATAGATTAGGTCAGCTGGAACCGGGAACACTTCCCATAAATCCTGATGTACTCGTTACATCATAAGAAGAATGGCATCTACGCTAATTTTAGTGTCTTTGTTTATCCCAAGGTTTTCCCACAGCCTGCCGGAACCAGGCCGTATCCAGATCTGATGAAGGACCTGCGCCTGGACCCGATGACAACGCAGTGCTGAAGTGCCAACTAGTCTCTCCCTATGGAGGATCCCTTTACCACTCTACAGATAAAGCGTTGTCGGGAAACTCAATTCGCGTATCTACCCCAAATTGATAAAATAAAATAAATTCTGTATCAAAAATTATAAGGAAACACCAGTACTTTGTTTAGGCTTGGTTTGTAGGGAATTACAAACCTGCGTACATATATTCAAACGCACATAACTATAGAACCAATTCTTAATGCGCATATGAACGCCATCAGCGTTTCTCACAGGTTCGCGTTTAAAGTCTATATAGAGAGAATTGGGTCGTCTTAGCGGCCCCTAATTTAATAACAAATGATTGTTGCGACGGAAGCGAATCAATCATAACTAACCTTAGCTGGAAAATAACTTTACTAAAGAACCGCTATAAAGCCAAAACAATCTCTGTTACCATAAATTATACGTTTATCTCTGTAAAGCTGCTTTGAAACAATCTACATTGTTAAAAGCGCTATATAAATGAAGATGACTTGACTTGACTTGACGTGTAAGGTAATAAATGAAAGCTCTAGCATTAAGTTCTGCCAGGAAGACTTAATTGTTACGTCACTCTACTTTTTATCTATCCAATCACATTCCAACACTTGTGGTATATAAGATCGGTACTTACTCATGTTTGAGTTCGCAGATGCTGACGCTTCAATTCAGTTTGCTCGCGTCAGTTGCCGACCAAAAATATGTCTAAAGACACGCAATTTGTTTGCGACTACTCTGACTCTGACGATGAATTCGTCGCACCATCTCCCCCCGCTGCACGCCGCAGCTCACGCATTCAGAGCCGTATTTCTCCGTGGGCACAATGGTCTTCTGAGGATACAATTAAAGCCCTTGAGGAAGCCGGCATACCAACTAGCCAAGGTCTCTCTAAAGAAGATCTACACCTTTTGGCCCAGAACACCTTGGGCACACCACCTGCCTCTATTTCATCAAAAGCTTCAACTTCGGCAGCTCAACCTAAACCAACCGGCAAGAAAAGATCAGCTAAATCATCCTCACCTCATCCAGCAAAAAGATCAGCAATACCTGCTCGGCTACCATCTTCTCCGCAGATCGTTGAAACTTCAGACACGAATTATCAGCTTATTTCCACAGTGCAAAGCCTTGCTCAAACGGTCAAAGGATTGGAATCCAAAATGTCATCTCTTGAACATTCTTTCACGATTTCTAACCTCAGCACAAACCCGGCCACGATCCCTTCAGTGATTCCACAGTTCTATTCTCTCTCTTCAGGATTAAGCAACCCCTTGAACGAGCCTTCTACATCTTCTACTTTGCCTACTCAGACGCCTTTTCAAGACGTTTCTGCACCAACGGTTTCCTCAAACTTCAACTTATCCACAGCGGCTTCTGCTCAAAATTTTGGTAGGCGTTTTGTTTCACCAGCCGCTGTTACGGTGTCACCTCACCTAAGAAACAACATCATCCAAGGTAAGGATGTTAATTTGGCTACTTTACTGCTTCCTTCACCCGCTGCCGACAGGAAAATGGTTGACTGTGGTGACGTGGCAGTCCTTCTTAAAACCTCTGATCCTCGCCTTCAACGCAATCTCTCATTTGGAGAATTTGTAATCGCTTTCAGCATCTACAGAGACATTTTGTGCCAGAGTTATCCAGAGAGAAGGGAAGAGCTAGATCTATACTTGTCAATGATCGCGGATTTCAGCCAAAGATATGGGGGCACGTTGTTTTACGAATATCACAAGTCCTTTTCTGCTAAATCTGCTTCCTTCGTCGCACTCTTTAATTCAAGACTAGACTGGTCAGTTACAGACACTGAACTGCTTTTCGGCGGCCAAAAAATCTTGGCTTGCGCTATTTGCAGCGCGCACAGTCATTCGGCTTCATTTTGCCCCAAAGCATTCGCAAACAATGATCTGGCTACTGTCCGTGGTGCTGAAAACGTAAGAACCCCTTCAAGCAGCAGAGGTCGCCATATTCCACTTTTCAATGGTGTTCCTGTATGTTCTAGATTTAATGAATCTGTTTGTACATATCCTAATTGTAAATTTGCTCACATTTGTAGTTCTTGCAAGAATCCGCACCCGAAATCTGTCTGTCCACGCCGGTACAGACCTGCATCCAAAGGGAAAGCCCCAATACAGAAAAAATTCTGAATAGTCACCCATCTACTCCTATCAATATCCCGAACCTTTCAAGTTACCTTTCTTCTCACCCTGATCCGGTTTTTGTGGATTATTTAATCACCGGCTTGTCCCAAGGGTTTCGGGTGGGAGTTCTTTCACACCTCTCTGCCTCTTTTGTTGCAAAAAATTTGCAATCAGCCAGAAATGAACCCGACGTGGTTTCAGCACTATTAGAGAAAGAGGTTAATAAAAGATATGTTATTGGCCCTTTCGCTTCTCCTCCTTTCTCTCCTTTTCGGATCAATTCTATCGGGATAGCAACGCGTAAATATTCTGGCAAAAAACGGCTCATATTTGACATGTCATCTCCTCATTCCTCTAACGTTGCAAGCGTTAATGAATGTATTCCTCTAACTCCTTTCTCTCTACACTATGCTTCGGTTGACAATGCAATTCAGTTAATCAAGTTAGCTGGCCAAGGTGCTTGGTTAGCTAAGGCTGACATTACAGACGCTTTCAAAACCATGCCAATCCACCCTTCTGACTGGCATCTTTTTGGAGTTAAATGGGCTTCAAAATTCTATTTCGCTGTAAGACTCACGTT
This sequence comes from Squalius cephalus, assembly GCF_949319135.1. Classification (NCBI taxonomy): domain Eukaryota; kingdom Metazoa; phylum Chordata; class Actinopteri; order Cypriniformes; family Leuciscidae; genus Squalius; species Squalius cephalus. The sequence goes on from NW_027645818.1 coordinate 600,764, forward strand.
CGGGTGTAGAAGTAGCCCTCACATATTCAACAGTCTCTCCGAAGCTTTGTGCTGGATCCTACTGAACGTCTGTAAACTTCCCTTCGTTTTGCATTTACTGGACGATTTTTTGTTGATCGATTTTCCAAACTCTCAATCTCCCACTCTCGACATACTTAAACAAGTATTTAGTGATGTTGGCGTTCCCCTCTCTGCAGAAAAAACATTGGGCCCCTCTACTTCGCTCGAATTTCTAGGCATTTCTCTCGATACGGTCAAAATGCAAGCTTCTCTTCCTCACGAAAAACTCCTAAGGATCAGATCCTTTCTGGAACTTTTTTCCTCCTTACGTGTCGTTTCTAAACGTGACATACTTTCCCTGCTCGGCCACTTAAATTTCGCCATGAGTATAATTCCACAATGAAGGGCTTTTATTTCTCGCTTGCTAACACTGGCTCATTCTACGCAAAACCTAAGTGATTCGATTCAGTTAGACGAAGGATGTTTGTCCGATATAAAATTTTGGACTCGTTTGATAAATGATTGGAACGGCATTTCTTTTTTTTATAATGATGCTTTCGAATCATCAGCAGATTTACATCTATTTACTGACGCTGCCCCGTCCATCGGATTCGGGGGTTTCTTTCAAGGTCAGTGGTTCGCAGAGAAATGGCCAATCGCATTTCCCGCATCTACTTCTGGCTCAGTATTTTCCGCGCTCTACGAGCTTTATCCACTCGTTATAGCAAGCGTAATTTGGGGTCCAGCGTGGTCAAGGAAACGCATTATGATGTTCTGCGATAACGAAGCCGTTGTTGCCATCATTAATAAAGGCAGATCATCTTGCCAGACGATTATGCCTTTTGTGAGACGCCTTATCTGGCAATCAGTCGTTTTCAATTTCATCATTAAGGCTGTTCATATACCCGGACATTCCAATGTTATTGCTGACGCACTTTCTCGTTTTCGTTTTCAGACCTTCAGACGGCTTTGCCCTTCAGCCAATACGGACCCCACACCTTGCCCTCACCTATCGGCAGCAATGTTAAATTAGACGACTTAGTTACTTCAGCGAGACAATATATGTCTAAAGGAGTAGCTCCTTCTACTTTTAAAGCTTATACTTCCGCTTGGTCTTCTTTTTTAATGTTTTGCTTTTCTTTTCAGATTCCTTTATTTCCCATTTTGCTAACAACTGTCTGTTCCTTTCTCGTTTTTAATTTCGAAAAACGCAATCTTAAACCTTCTTCTATTCGCAGATTACTCGCAGGCATTCAATTCTACGCAAAATATTTTAATCCCGATTATCCAAGTCTTTTCTCTGCTACTTCTATTCGGCTTTTGCTCAAAGGTATAAGTAAATCCTCTAGTAATTCTCCAGACAAACGATTGCCAATTACTTTGCCCTTATTGCAAAGATTAATCACTTCATTACGTAACTGACTTTTTTCTACGTATACTAATATTTTATTAGAAGCCGTGTTTCTAACTGCTTTTTACGGATTTATGCGTCCGGGGGAATTTACTTCAGCAACCAATCATTTCAATCCTGCCCATGGTCTTTCTTTTTCTGATTTACGCTTTTCACCTAATTTCTTTACACTTTTTCTCAAGCACTCTAAGAGTGATTCTGAAGGTTTTGGTGTTACTCTAACAATTTCTAAAATTAACAACAATTTCTGCCCCTTCTCATCTATGCTTAAATTTCTTAAAATTCGCCAGAGATCTTCAGAACTTTCCCCTCTATTTATCCTACTTAACGGAGCACCCCTTTCTAAAGCCTGGTTTAGGAATCACCTAGTTTCTGTCCTCAAAAGCTGCAGCCTATCTCCCTCCCAGTATACTGGGCATTCCTTCAGAATCGGGGCAGCCACTACAGCAGCTGAACGTGGCATATCTACTGCAGCCATCAAGATCCTGGGCAGATGGTCTTCCTCTGCATTCGAGTCATATATTAGACCTGATCCAAGAATCATCCTCGAAGCTCAGCAAGCTCTCCAATAATGGTCCAGGTAAATTCCTACGCAACTACTGGTGGTGGGTTATATAAAAAAAAAAAAAAAAAATTTTTTTATATGTGGTCTTTAAATCTGTGTGGCCCTGCGGCCTTGTCTCTGTGGTCTAACAGACCGTGTGGCCCTGCGGCCTTGTCTTTGTGGTCTAAAAGGCCGTGTGGCCCTGCGGCCTTGTCTCTGTGGTCTAGCAGACCGTGTGGCCCTGCGGCCTTGTCTCTGTGGTCTAACAGACCGTGTGGCCCTGCGGCCTTGTCTTTGTGGTCTAAAAGGCCGTGTGGCCCTGCGGCCTTGTCTCTGTGGTCTAGCAGACCGTGTGGCCCTGCGGCCTTGTCTCTGTGGTCTAGCAGACCGTGTGGCCCTGCGGCCTTGTCTCTGTGGTCTAACAGACCGTGTGGCCCTGCGGCCTTGTCTCTGTGGTCTAACAGATCGTGTGGCCCTGCGGCCTTGTCTCTGTGGTCTAGTAGGCTGTGTGGCCCTGCGGCTTTGTCTCTGTTTTTAAAAAATAGCTATCAGCCACGTGGCGTTCCATGTTCACGCTTATCAAGTTAACTCTTGTTCTTCTATTTTCTAGGAACTTCAGGACACAAGACTGGTGGGTATACTTTATTTTTTGTTTTGGGGTTTGGTAGGCTCCGTCCAGGTGGAAGCATTCTTCCACTTATTCTTTGGGGGTCGGCTGCGCCCCTGCCTTGATCTTCAGGCAGGATATGCAGAGTCCGGACCCTCAGATTGCGAGCTACGGACGGGGCCTACGCCAAAGAACTTTATTGCTTGCTGGGTCGCTAATAAATGGTTAATTGTCACAGTATTTAGTCTCCCGAGTCTTTCTGGTAGAAATGAAAGCTCTAGCATTAAGTTCTGCCAGGAAGACTTAATTGTTACGTCACTCTACTTTTTATCTATCCAATCACATTCCAACACTTGTGGTATATAAGATTGGTACTTACTCATGTTTGAGTTCGCAGATGCTGACGCTTCAATTCACCACCATCCTCCCCACCTCCTCCAAATTGAATCCTTCCCTCCATCCTCCTCACCACCACCACCAGGATGGTCCCTTCCATACCTCACGGGGGTCGGCTGCGCCCCTGCCTTGATCTTCAGGCAGGATATGCAGAGTCCGGACCCTCAGATTGCGAGCTACGGACGGGGCCTACGCCAAAGAACTTTATTGCTTGCTGGGTTGCTAATAAATGGTTAATTGTCACAGTATTTAGTCTCCCGAGTCTTTCTGGTAGAACTAATGATCGTTGCAAAGGAAGTGAATCAATCAAAACTAACTTTAGCTGGACAATAACTTTATTCTAGAGCTGCTGTAAAGCCAAAACAATCTCTGTTACTTTAATTTCCCATTATCACTGTAAAGCTGCTTTGAAACAATCTATATTGTTAAAAGCGCTATATACTATAAATGAAGGTGACTTGACTGATCAATTATTTGTTATTCAAGTAGTTCACTTTAAAATTACAGCATGATTTACTCACCCTCAAGCCATCCTAGGTGTATTTGACTTTCCTCTTTCAGACGAATACAATCGGAGTTATACAAAAAAATATCCTTGCTCTTCCAAGCTTTATAATGGCAGTGGATTGCAACCAACAGATTGAAGCTCAAAAAAGTGAGTACATCCATCATAAAAGAACTCCACACGGCTCTGGGGGGTTAAGAAAGATCTTCTGAGGCGAAGCGATGAATTTGTGTAAGAAAAATATTCATATTTAAAACTTTAAAGTAAAATAACTAGCTTCCCACCAAACGAACATACGGATTTGGCTTAAGTCCAAGCGCAACTTTTCACATCCAGCACCTCATTTGGAGAGGTGCATTTTATTGATGGCATTTTGAATGCACAGAGATACCGTGACGAGATCCTGAGGCCCATTGTTGTGCCATTCATCCACCAATACCGATATTTTTTTCTTTCTTCTTTGATACATTTTTTTTATAGAAATAAAAAACATTTTATACAATTGGATAACATCCCCTTCAATTGTAAACTATTGTGCACGTCTGTTCTGCTCATCCAGATTCGCACACAGTGCAGCAGGAATCACAGTTCACTGATCACATGATGAGAGTAAGGCGAGATGATTGACAAGACCATGGTGGAGGATTCATTGCGCAACAGAGCCTAAGCGTCTGATAAATGTCTTATCTTGTAGAATGCACACTCACCACCGCTGCACCCTTTACACGGAGTATGTGCAATTGCGTATTCAAAAGCAAAAGTAAAATGCGAGCTCCCTGATGCATGTAAATTAGGCTACATACAATTGCCTGTCTCCTAATATCAAACCTATCTCAGGCTGGGCTGTGTAGATGTGACCACCTCTTAGATCTGCTCTCTTTTTGCAGTTTGAATATTGAGAGAGTACTTTGATTATGGTTGCACTTATTGTTTACACTTAACAAGACTAAGAAAAAAATGTTTTTATTTCTATATTCAATTTGTGGAAAGGAGTTCAGTTAGGTGGTCTCACACACACACAGCCTCAATCAGAAGTTCTGGAAGCTCATAATGAATGTACAGTAAGGTCTGAAGAGACTGTGAAATCATACAGGAGAGAAGCCAGTCAGCTGAGTTTGTGGCAAAACCTTTTACAGTGCTTGAGTATTGTTGTCTTTCAATGCATATGATAATTCATATTTAAAAACTAGAACTGAAATTACATTCATTACAATATGATTAGTTAAAACATTTCAAAATGCACCTGCAGACTTTTTCCGGTCATGAATTTTGTGAATTTGTGTCTCGTCACACCCCTACTGTTAATAAATGAGAAAATGGTTGAAAGTTTTTCTTTTTCTCCTTCCCACATTCAGAGATTTAGTAGGCAAGATTTTTTCTTACTTGCACTGCTTTTTAAAAAACAAACACATACAGTATGGAGACTGAGGCTATCAGTGTCTTTTACTTATGTTCCATAGAGAAAAGGCACCACTATTCTCTGTCTCTGTCTCTGTCTCTCTCTCAGGAGAGACAGCAAATAAACACCAACATGGATATCTTCGCTGAAGTGAAATTGTACCTTTCACAGTCAAAGGTAGGCAGAATGTCTTCAACATTGGACTTTTGGCAAGAACAGGGACAAAAGTTCCCTAACTTGCAGACTCTGACAAAAAAATACTTGGCCATAATGGCAACATCTGTGCCAAGCGAGCATGTATTTCAAAGTCTGGCGAGCTCATATCAAAAAGATGCTCTTGCGCAATGAATCCTCTCAGGTGAAACTTATGATGTTCTTACATTACAATATGTAATTGGCCTAGGCTTATATGATGATTGATTGATTTGTACCCTACATGAGTGTTGTTTTTAATGCAAAGTTTATATTTGTAAAGGCCTAAAAAGTTTATGTGTAAAGTGTGTGCGAGTCTGTTCCTGAACAAAATGCTTTTATAATTTAACAGGTTAAAATTAGCTCACTTTAGCATGTTAAAAACTATAGTTTTATGATACTGGATGAAATATGTACTTTACACGGATGTTTTGTTACATTTGGACTTGTTGGACTTGATTTGATTGTGGTTTTGTTGTGATGTCAAATAAAACGGCATCTCTGGTTAAGGTTTTGTCATAGATACAATAGAAAACAAGTGTAGAAAGTAGAGAACTGATGATGGTATTGAAGATATATTCATAAAGTCTTTACACCGTGTCTACACTTGACGCCGGAAGCACAACGCGACAAATCCCCGACAGTAAACTGATTCCTCGTTCTATTTATAACCAAGCACTCGCAATACGCACTCTGATAGGAAAGGAAAATGGATTTGTGTGTGTACAATCTACAAATCGGCCTCAATCCTAAAAAAAAGTACACCGCTGTAAAGGGGTGACACTCTACAACATCAAGAGTACAAAAAAGACACACCCACCCACACACACACACATACACACACACTTTTATACACATAAACACCAATAAATTTTGATTACAAAAAATCTGTTTTGAATTTTTAAAAATCACAGCTTCATCAGAATGTTACGAAACTTGGTGACATTTATGGCATTAGGTATGTGCACACACAAAAAAAATTGAGGTCATGATTCGAGCATGCTAAGTGGTCGTAAAAAAAATAGTCACACTTGTGGTCTTCGGTCAAAAATGACCCTCATAGAAAATGAATGGGAAATTGACAAAAAAAAAAAAAAAAAAAAAATTTTTACATAAAGTGTTATAATTGAATGAATTGCATTTTTTGTTACAAATTCTGTAAAAAAAAAATAGTAAATGTGTCCATAAACAGCTGGGGAATTCACATGCCTCTCCATAGAGAACTGTAGATGCCATCTAGTGGTTACACCATGGTTCTACGCTTTCTCTCCATACTCTCACCAGATGGTGCTAATCTGCTTCAAACATTTTTTTTTTTGAAGGCCTAGACTCTATATTAAACTAAAATACTGCACAAATAAAAAATAAAAAAATACATATATTTATATAATTTTTTTAATTAATTTCAATGGCAAAAATAGACCATAAATATTGCATAAATATTAATAAATTAAATAAAATGATCTCAAAATACAAAATTAAAAAGAATAAATATTATAGAACAAAAATAAATTGCATTGGTTTTACTGGGATGGAGGAAGTTTCATTTTTAGGCCTCCGGTCACTTCTGACCGGGAAGGCCCAGGATGTGACTCCGAAACGAAGACCGTCTGAGGGTTAAATTATTCATACCACGAGGCAGGTTTAACTTCAGATTAAGGGTATGTTTACACAACAACGATATGCTTAAAACAGAGAAGTTTTCCTTTGAGTTTTTTGTGTACAGATGACACCATTGTCAAAACGATCCATTCACACGGATCCGTGAAAACGACTAAAAACGCTGTATTCTGCTGCCAGGCCATTCGAAGGTGATGAAACACTATTCACCTTGGCTGTTTCTCAATTCCAAGAACGCAGAGAACGGACTTGTGTTCTCGTGGAGACCGGTCTTGCCAAGCTTCCTTGGAAGAACGAACTCGGAACCGGCCGCAATGACTTCTGGGACACCAGGCGAGTACTAGCTCAAGTCTGCATTCGATGCATCCTCGGTATCAAGAACACATCCGGGTTCTTTCATGCGTCCTCTGTACTTGCGTTCTTGAGAATTGGGTCTGAACTTCGACAGTTAATGATGACGTAAAACGAGAACACAAGGACGCAAGATCGCTGAAGAATGCATATTGAGAAACACCCCTTATTTTCGAACGCGGAAGTAAACATGGGTCCAATATCCGGTTTTTGTGCGGCACTTCCGTTTCCTCGCTTCCCTGGGCTAAATAACGATATCGATCGCAAAGGATTATGCAGAGTTGACAGAAAAATGTTACACATGCCGTAGCAGATGAATACTACAAAGAACTAAAGCCACTCACTCAGTTAGGGTACCGGACCTGGTTGAAAACACTCATGCATCTAGCTGGCAGAGTGCCAAAACTTCGCCGGCGCCTTCAGCACCGCCCTAAACACGGTCGAGCCAACGCTAGACTAATAATATATCTATGGACGTATTTTGTCATGTCAAATGTATTAATGCCATCAGAGTGCAACCAAAGCAAAGGATAGCAATAAGTAGATGGCTATAAATAAGTGTAAATACAAAATAAATGCCATGATCATGCCATTATGCCATGATCACTAGATTTTATACAGGGGTTAATGATTTTGTTTCTCCTTGGAGTTTTTGTCATGGTTTTTATTGAGACTTCATAGCCCAACCACTTTTCTGGTGTCTTCTGTAGGTGTTCAAGAAATGAAAAGAACAAACATACGGTCGTTTCGGTGGTTTCTTCAAATGTAAAGCTTTTAACCACAGGCGAAGGGATACCTCAGGCCGGCGACACACTGGCTGCGTGGCGTGTCCGTTTTTATTTCGGCTCCCATGTTAACAGGTTAGAACGTGCACACTGCCTGCATGACACGCGCGTCTCACAGGCGCGGAAAACGCGTGCATGCTATAAATAGAATCGACGCCTAATTTTTCACGCGACACGCAAGCGTTTTGGAAGCGTTTCCAGGCAAAATAGAATAGGAAAAGATGTTTGTATGTCATTTTGACATGAATACATATTAATACATATTAATAAATTACATTTTGATGTTTGAAAGTTTAGGTTTTGACAAATGCAGATATAAATGCAATGAAAAAAAAAATCGATTTTCTAATATTGCACCAGAACGAAATATTCTGTAGCCTATTTTGCCGTCAATACTGCCGACGTTGTCTTTGCTGCTATATATTTATGTTTAACATTAAGTATAGGCCTTCCACAACTCTCTCCCCATGTCGAATATAATCACCAATGAATGAGGCTTATCATATGTCACCTAGCAGTGCCGCGTCAGACGTTTCTGGTGTGCAAAGACATGTAAAACGCCACGCAACAGAAACGCCACGCAGTGTGTCTCTGGTCATAGGGCGCCTGATAATTAAAATGTAAATGATTTCGATGATTAAAACACTCCTGCTCCAAGTAAACCTTTCTTTTGTACCAGTTATTATGACAACCTCTAACTGCACAAACAATCCCGGTCTTCCCCGAAGCCATAATGATGAGTTAGTTGTTACGAACACTTGTTTGATTAACCGCTATGGTGAAAAGTGACTTAGCGCGCCAGTGACCGGAAGTGCCTGACCGGAAGTCTCGCACAAAATACCGTCAACTGGCTGCGTCCGTATTTCCGTTAAAAATAAGGTGAATAGACAGAATATGTAATACGCATGTGCATGATTGCCTTTTTGGCTGAATCCGAAATCGCCCCCTATACCCTCAAATAGATTGTTATTTGAGGGGACAGCCTTTTGTAATGGTGTCCGAAACCATAGTGGACATTATTGAGTGCACTTGTTCAATCCCACATTGCACTGCAATAACAAGTGTACAACTGATGTACGCTCAATGGCTGTCCGAATTCACTCACTTGTTTTCATTCACTCCTTCAAATGAACAGTATTAGTGGACTAACGTAGGGAATAGTGAATGAGGGTTTAGTGGGCGATTTCAGATTCAGCCTTTGTTGTTTACAAGAAGACCATTTTCAAAAACTTGCACTTTGAAACCAATTTTCAAACGTTTGCGTTTTCAGGCACCACGTTGTTGTGTAAATGAATGGCCAAAACGTATAAGGGCCATTCTACAGAATTGGTGCAAACTGCTGTCCCTCATCCAAAAAACACATTTGAAAAGCATTTAATTATTAAAATCTTAGATGTTTACTAAGATCCTTCAATTATCTATTGAAACCCACAATAATATTTAAGATATCAGTAAGCTTTATATATATAAAATCATAATTTATGGGCTACTTTCAATTAGGAGGTGGCTGTCCCAAACCCTAACCCCTAAATTTCAACTTGTGAAAATGATATTGAAACATTTTTTGCAAATTTTTCCATTCTTGTTTTAAAAAAAAATATTTTTGTTTTTTTTAAAAAAATGAAGTTAAAAAAAATATTTATTTTATATTTTATTTTTAAATCATGAAACTTTATCAAAAAAAACATGTCCCGCATTTTCATGTCACTACCAAAACAGTGAATGTTGTAGTCCATTGGCTGAGACAGATTTTAACCACACTCCTACATTTTTGATCAGGAAATATTCCTGTGTCCCTCTCTCTCATGTGCTATATGGTGAGTAGATTGATCCCATCATTTTGAGGTAAATGTGTTCTAAAGTCTAAAAATCTGTGTGTAACTTTAAGGAATGTCACTACCAAACTCATTTTTTCTGCTATTGAGAATTTTTTTTTTGGATGTTATTCCATAAAATTTAGTTGTTATATGTGTTCAACTGTTCTGACCAGTGATTGCTAACCATGTGCTGATTAGCATCTTCGAGCTAGGCTCAAAAGTATCTAAAATTGTCACTACCAAAACAGTCACAACCGAAACATTTTCTTGAAGTTTCGGTTGTGACATTGTTTTGGTAGTGACAAAAGGGAACACATAATCCTTTATTTGGAGGAATAAACTACATTTTAGTACAGTTATGCAAATAATTACTACTGTAGTATGTTTTAGTAGTGTTTTAGTATGCAATATTCTGTTAAAATTCTGTAATGTAATGAGGTTACAATTACTTAAGGTTGCAGTCCATGATACTAGCTTAGGTGTAAGGTTGTTGTCAGTAATGTTAATTTATATGATTAACTTGACAGGGAGAATGACATAAAACACCAACATGCCTAAAAAAAATAGAAAAACTACAACAGAGAGACAGAGAGAATACAAACAAAGGTTGAGGGAAGACCCAGTGAAGTACGAGGAATACTTAAGGAAAGAAAGAGAAAGAAATAAGAAACGAAGGGAAGAAGGAAAGTTGAAGAGTATCAGTGAATTACCTGACAGGGAGCAAAGAGATGTCAGAAAAGCATGGAGGAAAAGACACAGGATGATGGTGAAAAGACAAAAAGAGGTGGAGACATTTTGCAGGGCTTCCACACCACCTAGCACTTCCAGTGAGGGTGATCAGACACCAGTACACACACACACACACACACACACACACACACACACACACACACACACACACACACACACACACAGTTCAGTGGTTCTGGAGATTTATCTGAATGAGGAAAATTATTCTGAAATTAATGTTTTATGTACACACACACACACACACACACACACACACACACACACAGTTCAGTGGTTCTGGAGATTTATCTGAATGACTCATAAACAAAATGTTGAAAATGTGCAAATAAAACAAAGTGGTTCTGAGTCTACATTGTAAGTTGTTGTTTTTTTGGGAAGAAAAATCTATGAGCATACCTCTTCTCACTTGCACCTCAAGACCCAAAGTATAGAATAGCTCTAGGTGTTCTTATAAGATATTTACTGTCAGATGTGTGTCTGCTATATGTACTGACTGCATATGTGCATCATAGTTATTTATTTATATTAACATAAAATGTGGACAGTCTGATTCAGCCATGGCAAACTAATTATTGTGGTCACTACCAAAACATTACTGTCACTACCAAAAATGTGCAGTCACTACCGTAACATGGGATGTTTTGTCAAAAATAAAGTATATTGAATTATCAACTAAGATGTTATGATAGTGTTTGGTTCAATGCATATTCAAACTAATGAATCCTTAACTTTGAAATCAGTACGATAAACTTTATGCCTTCTACAAAGAAAGATTGGGTTCAAAATACAACAAATCTCATAAATCACACTTAAAATATTATTAAAATTATAATCTTTATTGATTTCACCAGTAAAAATATTTTTTTAAAATAGAAAAAATATATATTTATAAGGTAGATGTAAACAAAATCTTAATAGGTCATTATAAGCCTTCTTAATAAATTATTTAATATTGTGTTTCGGTAGTGACAAATTTGGGGAGAAGGAAAATATTCCAGCATTTTCTGAAAATACAATATGAGAATTAACTGCACAATTACTAGAAAAGCGTACCTTGGATATTATACAATTTGCATACATGCAAAATTTGTGGGAAAAAACAAAAAAAATTCAAGATGTTTCCAACTCTGACTTTGCACCAATTCTGTAGAATGGCCCATAAAAAGTTTTACGATTTTAGTTGAAAACGGTGTCATGTAAACAGCCCCAGACATTGTGTTTCAAAGAAGACATTAATTACATGGATACATTCAGTCGTGGTCAGAATTATTGGCACCCTTGGCAAATATGAAAAAAAAAAAAAAAAAAAAAAATTCCCAAAAACCTAACCTTTCATTAAAGAAAAACAACTGAAAACAGAGGGAAAATCTCAGTATGAAATGTCTTTCTCTAATACACATTGGCCACAATTAATGGCACCCTTGTATTCAATACTTTTTGCAACCTCCTTTTGCCAAGATAACAGTTTAATATGAGGAGAGTCCCCGCATGAAAGACCCGCGACTTCAGATCAACATGCTACTGCATTTCTCTCCATTACGGTATAGGAAATGAATGAAATGAAAGAAATGAGGAGGATTTTAACTGTGACAAGATGATTGACAGGCCAGTTTACTGTGACAGGATGCGATCGAGAGCAACCGTTAAAGACGCAATTGAATGATGTGATAGTATGTCCCAAAAGCTTGTCTACTTTTTGCTTCACACTTAAAAGTATCTACTTTTTCTTCACAAAAAGAGAACATAATTTTAGGGCGTAGTATAAGTAGGCGAATTGAGACAGGACAATTGCAGTGCAGGACAAGGGCATGCATTGAAATGACCTATAGCCAACTAAAGGAAAGATTTCAGTGTCAGAAAAGCCTGAGGGTTGCACCTGACAGGGCCTCTGACATTATTGTTGCATGTGCCGTATTACACAACATTGCCACCATCAGAGAGGAGAGGACCCCTGTGGTGGAGATGCAGCCTGATGATGACCTCCAGCTTGATGATGACCTCCAGCCAGAGCACTTGGACCAACCAAGTGATACAGCTGCACAGGACAGAATTGTGGAACACAATTTTTGAAATATTTTTTAAAAATTAAAAAAACAAAAAACAAAAAAAAACCATTTCATTAAATGTTTAATAAAATACAAGACAAATATGCTCAGTTCAATTCAGTTTATTCCGTTTCACTTATTCTTTGTAAAGAAAAGCCAGTGATCAAGTCATCTTTTGCCTGAAATAAGAGATATTGTAATGCAAGGTCAGCAATAGTACTTTGTGTGAAATATAGTATTACCACTTACTCTGTAGTTCTTTTTGAAGCAACTCTATCTCTAGTGAAGTTCTATTTCTTCCCCTAATTGTTTTTTTTTGTTTGTTTGTTTTTTTGTTTTGTTTTTTTCAGGTCAAATACTCAGCGAAGCACCAGCAGCGTACACTCTCTGTGATTGATTGGTTTCGTCTTGTATTCAGATGACTAGGAGTTCAGCTCATAGGACTTGATATTAATACCCCTAGTAATCAGCACTTCCTAATTTAAGTGGGAAGAGGGATAAGAATGTCATCAGGGTCTTCAGGTGGGCACCCTCCTACACCGGTGTTTCGTTGATAGGCCCACGACACCTCCAGAGGGCTCAACGGCAACACCTGGCGTCCCAGGTGAGCCCCCTTCTGCGCTTACTCCTCCTTATTGTTTTTTGCAGCTCAGTTGGGGTCCTTCCTCTTTATCCAGATCCACCTGCTGCCCCGCTCCGCCGCCTCCGACAGTGATCTGACGGCTTTCCTGAAGGCCTGTCCCCGAACTCCCACCCCCTTCAGGAGCCTGACTATGGATGTGGCCACAAATCCTCTGCAACCAACCTCCACCGGAAGCACCTGTGCACACCAGCCCTGTTGTCTCACCTCAAAAGCTATATCAGTGTACTTCAGCTTTTTCCGTTCATACGCTTCTCCCACTGCAGCCTCCCATGGTACAGTTAGTTCCATGATGAACCGGGACTTCTGTGAAGTTGACCACAAAACAAGATTCGGCCTGAGATTGGTGTTTAAAATCTCAGCTGGAAACTTGAGTTGCTGATCCAGGTCCACTTGCATTTTCCAGTCCCGTGCGGCGCCCAAGAGGGTGCTATCCACTCCTGCGGCTGGTTTTCCTGGGCACTGCCCTGCTCTCACAAAGGGGATAGTGGATGAGTGTCCGGATGTTGGGTGAGAGAGAAAAGGCATTGACCTCCTTCAAGCAGAGCTGAAGGGGCGCCTGGGAAGATTGCGGAGAGCAGAAAACCTTCGAACTCAACGCAGGAAAAAGGAAAAGACAAGAACATCCTGTTCTACAAGGATCCCTTCCATCGTTTCCTCAAATCCCTCTTCTCTTTGATAAGGTGCTCAATTTCCTGTTGCCTCCTAGACTTGGGAGGGGTTGGTGTTTCCTTCCTTTGCTCTTTTTTCTGAATCTTTCTGCCCCATAAAAGTAGATCAGATCACTCATTCTCTCCAGTTTTCTTCTCCGCTGTTCCTCTAATTCCTTCCAGGATCGCGCCTAGGTCTGCATCGACCGTTGCCCACTTGTTCTTGCTGCTGGACTTTGGCCACTTTACTTGGGGTCTGCGGCCTTGGATCTTCTCCTCTATAACAGGCCTTGACTGGTTTTGTCCCAAGTTCTCAGATGTGGTGCTTGAATCACTCTCAGCCTTTGGGGTACTGATGCTCATTGGACTGTGGGTTGATTCCGGCCGCTGAGCTTCACTTGCCTGATTTGACCTTTCTCTCAAAAGATAATGGTCAATGCGAGGTCCCGACCTTGCCTCCTTCAAACACTTCATCCGCCCTTGATGTATTTTAAGGCCTCTGGTAGATGTTACCTTGGACCAGCCACAGCTGCATGTTTGGAGTTCTTGTCTTGCAGCTGATGATGTTAGTGCTGTGCTGATTATTCGCTTTGTCGTTGCCCTGTTCTTTCCAGGGTCCATTACCGTGTAGTCAGTTGATGAGTCATCTTCTGCCCCCGCTCTCACAGACTCAAGGGGTATTTTCCTCTTTGGACTTTTTGTAGCCATGAGGGGTGACTCCTATTCACTTATCATGGTGACAGAGCCTGCCGTCATGGATAGCTAGTCCATGACAGCCCCGTTGGGGTCTTTTCCTCCTGTCAGCTGTCTTTCCACGCCGTCACATAGTATTTCCCTAGTCTTTCCCTTATTTATTTATTTTTTAAATTACCTGTTTATTGGTGCCTTTAACAGCTATGGGAGATGAGTGGGAAGAGAGACGAAACTGAGAACAGAATGCAGGGCATAGCAGCAAAACAGAGGTAAAAACAAGCAGATAGTATAAGGGGAAAGGAAACAAGCGACAGGTGAGGGCAATCAGCTCGTGATTGTGGTAGATTTTTCTTTACGTACCTGACTCCTAATTACCTGGGGCATCTCCAATCGACACCCAAGCGTCTACAGTCAACACTTAATAATAATTTTACCTGGGGCATCTCCAATCGACACCCAAGCGTCTACAGTCGACACTTAATAATAATTTTACCTGGGGCATCTTCAATCGACACCCAAGCGTCTACAGTCGACACTTAATATATATATCTGGGGCGTCTCCAATCGACACCCAAGCGTCAACAGTCGGCTTCGAGTTCGCAATCTCTAACTTGTTCCCCTAAATAACTTGCTGCGATTTTTAAAAAAAAAAAATCATCACATGATCAAGTCACGAGCTGCAGAAAATGACAACAGAGAAGCCAATGAAGCACCCTGAACCATGACACATGCATAATCATACACATATCCAATAATTATTGTATGTTTTAATGAGCTTTTCATCAATTTGCTCACAGTAATTTTATCTTTAAGCTAAACCACAGGCTTTGTGAAATGCATCGAAAGAAGTGTGACAGTGTTGATATATTTTATCTATTCCAGTGTTCTTCAACCCTGCTCCTGAAGGACCCCCAACACTGCACGTTTTCTTTGTCTCCCTAATAAAACACACCTGATTTAACTCATCAGCTCATTAACCCATGTGATAATGAGCTGATGAATTGAATCAGGTGTGTTTGATTAGGGAGATCAATTGAGATCAAGGGAGATTAGGATGAAACAAATGCAATACAAATACAACAAGCTGATAGTGTGATTTCAGTGTTATAATTAAGACAAACTCAAAGCCATGATACAAATGAACCTATATATACACTATTATGAAAAAAACATAACACAAATGTAAACAAATGCACCAAGTTCAAGAAAAATAAAAGATGCCTTACCTGTTCTTCAAGAAATAGACCGGGCCACCTCTCCAGAACCTCTGAGACCATGGGCTCCATCTCTACAATCTCCATTCTCCTAAGGGAGAATGTCATGTCCATCTTCTGTCTGATGAACTCCATGTCCTTGTTTTTCTTCTTCATGGCTTCAACCAAGTCATCCTCAGTGTAGCTTTCAGGATGATCTGGTACATGGTTGACTTCACCTCGTTTTGTTTTTTTCAAGGAAAACCTTCCCTCCGGACCACCATCCCCAACATCATCATCTCTTCTTCGCCTGTTGACACCATGATCATCCGCCTCCTCCCTTCTTGATCTCCTATTGACACCGACCTCATTACATCCAGCTTGACGTAGTTTTGATCTGTAGTTCCCCATCTTGTACTTTATGCTGGTTGTCCATCCCGCATATCCAGTACCACCACCAGGCTCTTTGAGGCAGGGATGTTTGTTGACAAGTTCAGCAGCAACAGAATCGAACTCATGTTTTTCAGGGTAGGCTTTCACAGAAAATATTTCTTGTGCCAACTTGTCCAGAATCTCTTTTTTCACATCTCTGGTTACATGTAAACCCTTCCCTGATATTTCAAACATCTCATTCCCCTTGTGGAGTATCAGTTCAACATCATATGAGAATTCTGGTACTGGGAACGGAGTGGGCCACTGTGAAACGTTCCTCCTATATGGCCACACAACTGAAGATAAGCTGTGGATTGAGTCTGACGATCCAATGATGGCTGTGTCAAGGGAAGAGATGGAGGATGACCGAGTTGGTGTTGGAGGTGGTGGTGATGGCATGTCCTCATTGCTCCACAGAATATGCAAGACAGCCTTTTCTGAAGGTAACTCTGCTATGTCAATCAGGTTGCAAACTGCCTGGCCAAAGTCTGAGTCTTCATACTGTATACAGAATTCATCCACAAGTTCAAGTTTTTGACGCAGTTCATTGTACAGTTCCTCTAAAGTTTCAGGAGCTTTGGTCAGCCGAATCTTACGGACGAGTTTGGGATTTATGTCGACCAGAAGCAACAAAGCCTGTGAGGACAAAAGAAGAACAGATATTTGCATGACACTTTAAACTGAAGCCATATACAGTCATGGCCAGAAGTATTGGCGCACCTCAAGAATTGTTGGTTTTTAAGCAAAATTCACACACTTTTGAAGGTTTTTTTATAAAATAACCAAACCAGGATATTTTCAATAGCTCAACACAACTGAAACAACAATTGGTTTCCCCAAATGTAACAGAATATATCCAGGGTTCTTGCACCATTTTAAAAGTAAAATTTAATGCTTTTTAAGACCTTTTTAAGACCTCAACAAATATATTTTAAGACCCAAAAATGTCATCATAATTTCTTTGGAATACTCAATTTATTGCCTCCTACAATGGAAATCAAAACTTGTTTTCCATTTGTTATCAATTATGTGCAATGTGTAAACTCTGCAAAAATACTCTTTCATGAGATTTTTTTTTTTCAAATTAGGAGAAAGTATAATAACTAACAATAACCCTTCCAACACTGTTTGGCCAATATAGATGTAAACAATCAAAGCTCACAGTTGGCATTTTCAATTAATTTTTTTTTTTTTTTTTTTTTTCTTTGTGATGCAGAACAGAGCCAACATAACATACATAAGTTGGATTACACTAAACAACACAATGCATTGCATGAAGGAACCATATAGAATAATGAAAATAACAACACTTAAAGCGGACTCCATCATGGCTCAGTGGGAGACAGAATAATAATACTTCCAACACTTAAAGCAGTCTCCATCATAAATAAGCTCAATAACGAAAGTCCTCAAAATAGCCTTTCCCAAGCCAAAAAGTTGACAAATAATGTACATAACTGTTTGAAAACACAAATGTTATCACATGACTCTTAATGAGAGAAACCAATGAATAGAGAGGTCCATTGTTTTGTAACATCCCAAATTCTCCTCAAGACATGAGGCGTAGCTCTGCCGCTCTCTTCTCAATTTCATGGTCTAGGTCCACCAACTCCCCTCTCTTTTCCTTGCATCTTTTTCTCATGGAATTGGATTTAGTGATAAGTTCTGCCATCTTGGTCCCTGCTGTATTCTCAGCCTTCTCTGCAAGGCCATCTGCATCCTTTTCTAGTTTCACACACAGTTGAGATTGTTCTTCTTTTCTTGCGTAGCTCTTCAAGCTCATCTTCAACCCCTTTTCTCTTGTTCGTCTGTTTTGTCTTTTCCTTTTTCTTCCTCTCATCTTCCAAGAAGATCCTGTACCGGTTGCGTGCAGTGTAATGGAAATTTTACATTTAGATGTGTTTTTTACTTTCAGATGTGTGCAACTTGTGTTAACGTTGAACATTTATTTTTACTCATAAGCATTTAAAGAAATATAATCATATAAGCTTGCAGGAACAAAATGTTCTGGGTAGCAAAGAGACTATGAGTACTCAAAGTGACCTATTGTGTACTTCAAGTGTGAAAAGTATGTGCGCAGCTTTGATGAAAATAGAGATAGGCAAAATGTGTGAAATCGAGCAGCAGCTAATAACAGGAAACTTTTGCAAACATGGTATATTTTTGCAGACATGGTATTGTTCTGTCTAGATAGAATTTATGTTAGACAAGAGATCTCGAACAGAGACGTGTTGCCTTTTAAGGTAAACCAAGGCGATCTTTTGAGACAGACCAGGATGTGTTAAGGGTATATAAGCTGGGCAAAAAGGAGAAGTCAGGGCCTTCTCATATCAGACTCTGACTGATGTGTGAACAGCCTTTCTTGCAAGAAATAAAGATCTTTATAACTTTTGAAATTTCCAGCTGTCTT
The DNA here is from genome assembly GCF_949319135.1 of Squalius cephalus. Classification (NCBI taxonomy): domain Eukaryota; kingdom Metazoa; phylum Chordata; class Actinopteri; order Cypriniformes; family Leuciscidae; genus Squalius; species Squalius cephalus. The sequence goes on from NW_027645818.1 coordinate 619,204, forward strand.
CCAATTATTATTTAAAGTTGTGAAAGTAATTTCCACGACAGCAGATGCACACTCATTTAGCAGCTCTTTAGTTAGTGGCACTTTGACCACTCCACCACACATCCTCACATAGTCGCAGATTAGTCTCTGTGAGACTATAGTGTCTTCGTTCATATTGCACATCTCCACCTCCTTGTTTATGGAGAACCCACGCTCCACAGTAGCTTGTCCATGGGACAGAAGCAGCAGCTTTTCCACAAAGCTCCAAAGTTCTGCATATCCATTCATGGCCTTATGCAGGAAGCTGTCAACTCGCGATTTTCCATCCAATGCTCTGAAGGCCATGAATTCCTCTCCTCTGGCCTCACTGAAGAGGAACTTCTGAAATTTTTGGGCAATCTTATCACCTGCATTTAGATAAAGACAAGCACATCTGTAATATTTTCTAGTTAAAATTATATTTTGTGAAAATCACAAGAGATTTATTTTCACTATACTCTGGAAAATGCATCTCATATTTCCAACTATATTTCAATTATTATGTCTAAGAACATATATTAGGCCTACAGACATTTATTATAACTCATACTGTATTTCCAATAAAATAAAATACAACTAAAAAAAATTAACTGCAAAATAATAGGCTAGTATAACTTGATATCTAAAATAAGACTCCCTTTGATAAACACTAGGCTTATTGTTCACATTTCTGATATGTCTACAGATGTTACCCTCTGTTACTCCTCCTGACAGCCTTTTAGTCTGTCACATCAAGCTTGACCAGCTTTACTGGGGAAACATCAACCTGGACGTCTCGCTTTATGAAGCGTCTGAGAAGGCTCTGAAAATAGAATAGCACAAGCATAATAATTATGATTATAATCAAAATTGGAAAAAGTATTACAGTATTTACAATACTTCCTACAAACATCATCATGCTGAAAACTCAGTACTTTGTTTTATTGTTCATATCCTCTGTAAATGACAGTGCTTGAATGATTAATCCATTAATATACTTTTAGTAGTCATTAGGCCTACCCTGATTAGATCCTCCAAATCTCTGCCGAGGAAGGGAATCATTGGCGCATCTGTCTGGTACTTGATGAGAAATGGCTGAAAACTTCTTGAGACACTCATGAAGAAGTGCAACTTTGCCAAGATGAAGGGATCCATCCGGGCTTCTGCGATGGTGTCATATGACGATGACCTTGGATTGGGGAGCTTCTTGGCTTTGACCTGATCCACATAGGTGACAATATATGGCCAAATTTCAATGGCTCTTTCCACTGCTGGAAGGTTTTCCAGCCATCGATGTCCACAAAATGGCAGAGGAAATGTATCACACTTGGTCACTAACACAAAGTCTTGTCTCCTTGCAGGTGCACAATGAAACAGGTAGTGCAGGGCTTTCAGGACTTTCTCAACTTGCCACACCGTGAAGCCGTTCTTGAACGAGTTGTGCATCGTGTGAAGGCCACAACTCCCAATTATTTGTAGTTGGGCTCCACCACACTGCTCTCTGTTTTCCTCTTGTAAGAGTTCAACAAACTTCCAGTTTACAGCGGGCCCATCCATTGACAGTGAGAGCATGTTGTTCAGATTCAGCTCCTTTGTACCTTCCTGCACATTTGTAAAAAAAGAAAAAGATCACTTCAATGTGCCAAGTAATCCACATTATATAATAATAATAATAACAACAACAATAAATAATGGTTGTGCTTATATAGCAGAGAGAGAGAGAGAGAGACAGAGAGAGAGAGAGAGAGAGATCAAAAACATCCATCAAAACCCCTGACACACACACACACGAATATGTATTCACATATTTACATATTTACACCTAAACAACAAATGCAAACATCCACAAACACACGCGATAATTAACGTTAATCATTATATAATTGGTATATAGGACACTGAATTTAATTCAGTGTTCAGTGAATTCAATTCAGGTTTGTTTTATTACAAACGACATGTAGTTAGGATACAGGATGCCTTCGTACATTAAAAATGTGAGCTTTGATATTAAAATACTTTATGCAGATAGTAACAGTACTGGTTATATGCTCTTTTCAAGTCAGTCTATGGTCACTGTGGTCTTTCTATGTGTGTGGCCTATAAATGTAATGGTGAATTTTTCAAATTAAACTAATTATTTTCTATAGGTTTACTAACTGGTAAAATCATGTATTTTGTGATAAAATACAACATATCTAATGTGTATTTACAACATAGCTTGTTTCTGCATCTCTATTTACAGCTCATTAACCCTTACGTGAATGTTTACTGTTGCTATGGCATTAAGTGACAGCCTAACATTACATTAGCAGCTACATCTGCCCAACAACCCATAAAATCACAATTTGGCATATTTAAACAAAATAAACTACATCTACCAACAGTTACAACTCTGAGCTAATGTGTTGTTACCTGTTAGATTGTCAAAGTGACCATAGACCTGTGACTTGACTGGAGCACATAACCAGTCCTCTGCCGACTCTGCCCGGAGTGGGCGCACTGAGCACCGGGGGAGTATTGGTGTTTACACCGCTAGCATATGAGCTTTAAACCGCACTAACGTTACTCAATTTTACACCACACTTAGTATGAACAATAGTATGGGATTTCAAACACAATCGTAACGTTACTTACATTGAAATGACCCAACATGTCCTCAGCTCTGGGGTGACCCATGAACTCCAACCCATAATAGCGGGAGATGACGTGGTGTGTGCCAGTCTCATCATCAGTAGTCCAGAATCGCAAATGAAGGTCCATTTGTTTGCTCTTTGTCGTTTTATTCATACTTTCGTCAAACATGACAACATATGGTTTCTCACTAACGCTGCACGATAGCTCCTTCTTGATGAATGAAGCGATGCCATATTTGGCGTTTTATTTTCACAGCAGCAAAGACGCCTCTTATGTCATCGTTAGATTTAAATGAATTGTGCCTCGTCACAGTATGGAGAACCCACAGTACCTCTGCCTTTTGGGTGTCTGGCGGTGAATTGAAACTTGTTATAGCCGACTGAGAGGTGGCGTCTGAACTTGTAATGTCGTTAGGTCGTGCTGCAAACAATGCAGGGATTAACCTGGCCCCGCTATGGCTAGCTGCTGCAACGTACCGCTGGTGCTTTCCTCCTTTTATATGCGACTCGACGGCTTTGAGCCCCATGGTCCCTAATGAAAAGGTCTTTTTGCATAATTTACACATTGCCTCATTGTTGTTTTCAGCCGGCTCCAACCACCTCCTAAATGCATCCTCTTCCATCCACTTGTCGTTAAATTTGCACTTCCCCATCTTCTTTGCATTTTGAACCTCACCTCGACAACCGCGTAATGGCGACACGCAGCCTGACGTCAGCGTCTGTAGCCGACGTACCGCAAACAGCTATTAAATCACGGAGACTCTCATTTCACACCATACTAAATTAATCAACTATTAGATGTTTTACGGTGGGCCACTGTGCTTTCCCATCGCCATTAAACGCAACGGCAAAAAATGTAATACCTCCAGCAACTTTACGGTAAATTTAAGACAATTTAAGACCTTAATTACCCGGATTTTAATTTAAGACATTTTAAGACTTTTTAAGGACCCGCGGGAACCCTGATATCACCAAAATACTGCGGGAAGTGAATACTGCATGGTCGAAAGTATTGGCACCCTTCACAACAAGTGTCTTTTGCCGTGATAAAAGCACACTTTTCATTGTTAAAATCCAGTGCTTAAGGTTATGGGTAGTCAGACGTCAGCTGTGGTAGCACTCCTGAGAAATATCAGCCCATTTCTAATGGACAAAAATCTCCAGTTTACTCACTATACATCTCTGTTGGTTTATATGGACAGTACGATGTTTTCTTCAAGTAGAATCGAGTTTATTATCCTTTAGAAATGGGCTTATACTTCTCAGGAATGCTAGCACAGCTGACGTCTGACTATCCATAACCTTAGCTGTGGATTTTAACAATGAAAAGTGCGCTTGTATCACTGCAGAAGACAGTTATTTTGAGTGACTGCATTCACCCGCAGACACTATCATGTCCCTCACATACTGGATCCCATACAAATGTACTTCTTTGGCAAGAGACACATCATCTTCATTTGGGTACTTCTTTTCTAGTACTGTCCTGAGCTTTTCATCTAAAGATGATATTTTCACTCTATCTACACTACCAACATGCAATTTTGGCTTGAACAATTGCTGTGTGTCAAGAAGATATGCCATGAGCTGTTGATGCTTAGTGGAAAGGGTGAGTAGTACATTCTTAAAACAGTGAGCATCATTAATTGCCTGTTTGAAAAAACTATGCTTAGACTCAAATCTAAACGTCCACAGATCCACTAATGGCCCAAAGCACCATGTGAGATGCACATAGTGATCAATGAAGTGATGCTTTGGTTTCAAATTAAATTCAGGAAAGGTGTCAGTGAGTAACTGTCGATGGTCAGACAATTTATTCCCTAAGTAACATAATGTTCCCTCTGATAACGTAGTAGACACCGTAATCTCCACAATCTCTTTAAGGTCCATTAAAATTTCCCATGACGGCTCTTGTTCAGGTATATAGTTCCCGATCAAGAGAGGTAGCAAACGTAAAAGTGCCCAGTTTTCATGTCCGTTACCATTTACCTTTCCAGATGCAAGGCTTGTCTTTGTAATTGCCTGTGGCTTGTTGACCAAATCAGAGAATTTGTATGGAAACTGTTTTATGCAGTTATTCAGTCCATCGAATGTAATGAAACATTTTCTAATCAATTCTTTCAAACACAAACTTAACTCCACTGCGACAACACCTTCAAACAGATCATGCAAAAGATCAGGGGGAAATCCAGTAACTGGGTGGAAGAAAGACTACTTAAAGCACAGGATGATTTAACCCCATTCACACATGGCTTAGGCTTATCACTCAACTTGAGTTGTTCCACAAAAGAATCGTGTTGCATCACAGTTCTCAGTGGAAAGTTCCTTGGCTCACAATTTCCAATTTGGTCTTGACTGATGCAACAAAATCTGCAGAATTTTTCGACATTGAAAGCTTCCTGAAAACCTGCTAAGCTATGTGCACCAAGGTTATCAGCACAGACACAGAACACTGTTCCCTTTACAAACGTATCTAGAGCCTAAATATACACTCCTATCTTTTCAAGAAATCCAAGATCCTTAATCAAAGGATAAAGAAAGGCATCATACCCAAATTGTCTGACATCGACAGTTTTTCCAAGACATGCCAGTTGAATTAGGGGGAGAGTAGAGCGAAACTTGCTTGGTAAATTCAACAAAATCCAATAGACAGCAGTAAGTTTATGGATTTTTTTTGAGGACCCCAAAGGATTACATAGTTCCAGGTCATCTATGTAAAGTCCTATAGAGATACTTGCATCTTGCACACCCAGAAGACCATTGTCTTTGTAGTACTGTCCGTCTCGAAAAGAGCAAAATTGACCTGGGTTGTCCCCCTGACTAAACACCAACTTCTCCACAAAATCTGGCTGTCTCAACAAAGTTCCAAGAACCTGGATGATTGAAACATAAACAAATGTTTGTTATTTTATATGTATACTCAGTAGGCTGAATTACAGGGAACTTATCTTTAAAAAAAAGATTTCTCCTGTGATCAGTGGCCAATGCACCCTTTCCTTGAGTGCTTACAATTAATGGATTTGTTTCCAAGACAGCATCATTAATCTTATGGAGAACACTGTCATCTAATTCAATGCCGTGTTCTGCAAGCACTGCTTTGATAACTTGTTGAGAGTGGGATTTTGAAAGATGTAAAATGTCATTAAACCCCTCAACTATTTTTCTGTACAGCGTGTCTACTAACATGTAATTCAGTTTGCATACGTAGAAAAAATCCAGCAGCCCTGTGTTCAAGAGTCTCAGCATCTACATACTCCTACTTTTCTTGGACATCTGAATTTCCAGAACTACTTGGAAGTGTATCTTCCTCACTACAGATACCTAATGGTTGGTCAGAGGAATCTGTCTCAATGGACACAGGTTCATTTTCTTTTCTTTTCTTTTTTTTTTCTTTTCTTTTTATTGCAGAACTTACACATAATTACAAGCTCAGGGAAGTGAAGCAAGGTTGTATCACTTACAATGAACAAACAATGATACGAAGAAAAAAAAATATAATAATAAAAATACATAAATATCCTGGATTTGCATACAGCACAATATGTAATTATACATAAAAAAAAAGAAAAAAAGAAAAGCATAACAACAAGGTTAAGTCATATCTTTGAATAAATCATCATAATGCATAAAAAATGTTGCACTTTTTTTGTTATTTGTAAGTCTAAGGGAAGAAATAAAAAAATTAAGGTCAGCCAGAAAAAGAGGGAAGCTCAAAGGATACTTTAATAAAAGATAACCTCTTTGAGAATGAAGGTGTGGGTCACATTTGTAGGGCCAAAAACAAAAGCACTTAAATTAGCCCAAAATCTATTGGTTACATTACACTCACAAAATAAATGGGTGACAGTTTCCTCAACAAAACCACAAAAAGAGCAAGTCTCATCAATATCAGAATATTTAGAAATAGAAGAGTTAACTGGATAGATTTTATGAAGGATTTTATAATGAATTTCCTTAACTTTGCTGGATATACAAAATTTACTAGGCAAAAGCCAGGCCTTTCTCCAGATTACGTTTGTTACAAGGGATCCCCAATAGAATTTACCCCTTGGAGTAACCTTTCTCTTCATTTGAAAAATTGAGCGAATATGTCTGTTGTTGCATTTTCGATCTAAAAAATCTATCTCGCCCAAG
>NW_027645817.1:0-17238 GCF_949319135.1 Squalius cephalus
ACTTCAAGTAAAGAAAATGTTCTTATGGTTTTAGTTTGAGTTTTGGTTTACTATAATAACTCGAACAGGAAAACATTAGGAAAAGAGGATTATTTCCTCCATAGTTCTGACATCCTCAGTCTCTGTCCCTCATGTCGTCTTCTGAGAGACAGAAAGAGCTTCTTCTCAGTTACTAAAAGCTCTTCACAATATCAGATTATACAGATTCATCTTCCATAACTGCTCAAATATGATCCGACTCTCTCTGACTCTTCTTGTGTTTGTGCTTCTCCTGGCCCATTACCTGTGAGGGAATGTGATTCCTCGGCCAGATCCCGAGTTTTCCTCTTTTCCCCATAAGAGCGCAGAGGCTGAAGTTACATCTCGCTCACTCTCGGCTCTAAACTGGAATCACTGCGTCAGATTTGCTCATCTCCCGTTTCTCCTGTCTGGGAAGATCCGGATGCGGAAAAGCTGAGTCGAGACCAGATGACCTGCGATCACACAATCCCTTCTCTAAAGGAAGATTTCTCCTGTTTTAATAATGTCTTAAGGACAATTGTGTATTTTTGCATAAAGAAAATGAAGCCTATTTTTAGGAGCATTGGTATATATATATTTTTTTGCAGAGTAAACTTTTCTTCCTTCCTTCTTTTCTTTCTTTCTTTCTTTCTTTCTTTCTTTCTTTCTTTCTTTCTTTCTTTCTTTCTTTCTTTCTTTCTTTCCTTCCTTCCTTTCCTTCCTTTCCTTATTTCTTTCTTTCCTTCCTTCCTTCCTTCCTTCCTTCCTTCCTTCCTTCCTTCCTTCCTTTCTTTCCTTCCTTCCTTCCTTCCTTCCTTCCTTCCTTTCTTCCTTCTTCCTTCTTTCTTCTTTCTTTCTTTCTTTCTTTCTTTCTTTCTTTCTTTCTTTCTTTCTTTCTTTCTTTCTTCCTTCCTTCCTTCCTTCCTTCCTTCTTTCCTTCCTTCCTTCCTTCCTTCCTTATTTCTTTCTTTCTTTCCTTCCTTCCTTCCTTCCTTCCTTCCTTCCTTTCTTTCCTTCTTTCCTTCCTTCCTTTCTTTCTTTCTTTCTTTCTTTCTTTCTTTCTTTCTTTCTTTCTTTCTTTCTTTCTTTCTTCCTTCCTTCCTTCTTCCTTCCTTCTTTCCTTCCTTCCTTCCTTCCTTCCTTCCTTCCTTCCTTCCTTCCTTCCTTCCTTCCTTCTTTCCTTCCTTCCTTCCTTCCTTCCTTCCTTCCTTCCTTCTTTCCTTCCTTCCTTCCTTCCTTCCTTCCTTCCTTCCTTCTTTCCTTCCTTCCTTCCTTCCTTCCTTCCTTCCTTCCTTCCTTCCTTCCTTTCCTTTCCTTCCTTCCTTCCTTCCTTCCTTCCTTCCTTCCTTCCTTCCTTCCTTCCTTCCTTCCTTCTCTCCCTCCCTCCCTCCCTCCCTCCTTTCTTTCTTTCTTTCTTTCTTTCTTTCTTTCTTTCCTCCCTCCCCCCTCTCTTTCTCCCTCTCTCTCTCTCTCTCTCTCTCTCTCTCTCTCTCTCTCTCTCTCTCTCTCTCTCTTTCTTTCTTCCTTCCTTCCTTCCTTCTTTCCTTATTTCTTTCTCTTTCTATCTCTCTCTCTTTCTTTCTTTCTCTCCTCTCTTTCTTTCTTTCTTTCCGACCCTTCATTCCTTCCTTCTTTCTTTTCTCTCTCTCTCTCTCTCTCTCTCTCTCTCTCTCTCTCTTTTGTTTCTCCTCCCTCCTCCGGCGTCTGCTTCGTTTCTCCATCAATCCTTCCTCCACTCCCACTGGTCCCAGTCACACAACACACTGTTTATCCCAAAACCCAAACGTCTCTTTGAAGATCTGATGAACTTCTCAACCCGAACATCGTGTGTTTAATTGAGTTTAGGTTCTTGTTTATGAAGTGCTCTAGTGGAACCAAAATAATGAGCGTTTGAGAGAGGAAAGGAGATCATTTGCAAGTAGATCGGTTTATGTTAATTCAGAAGAATTTCCACAGCCCACGTGTGTGTGTGTGTGTGTGTGTGTGTGTGTGTTTAGATCTCAGATGGAGTGGGCAGGGAATGGTCATGAAGGTTTGATACAAGCACTATAAACTGAGGAACAATAACCAGCTAAATCAATATCTGGTGTTGAGAGATTGTAAAACACTGGGCTGATCAATGGAGACGACCGGCAATACATTTGTCAGCATTACAGTGTAATTATATATTTAAGTATTGAGTGATATTAAACAACTACATGTACTTACTATAGGGTTAGGGTAGGATGAGGGTTTGGTTTAGGCTTAATTGCATGTAATTATGCATAATTTATAGTTATTACTACAGTAATTACATGTGACATATGTAACAATGATACTAAAATAAATTGTTATACCGGCTAATTATTTAACATTAGTTAATGTATTAACTAATATGAACTAGCAATACATTTGTTACAGTATTTATTAATCTTTGTTAATGTTAGTTAATATAAATCCAGCTGTTCATTGTTTGTTCATGTTAGTTCACAGTGCATTAACACAAATACAACCTTTGATTTTAATACTGTATTAGTAAATGTTGAAATTAATATTAACTAAGATTAATAAATGCTGTAGAAGTATTGTTCATTCTTAGTTCATGTTAACTACGGTAGTTAAATCATGTAACAACTACCGTTCAAATGTTTTTTATTTTTTAAGGAAAATGTATTGTATTTTATCAAGTAAGGATGCATGAAATTGATGAAAAGTTACAGTAAAGACATTTATAATGTAACAAAAGATTTATATTTCAAATTGATGCTGTTCTTTGTATTAATCAAAGAATCATGGTTTTCACTAAAATATGAAGCATCAAATCCTCATATTAGAGTGATTTCTGAAGGATCATGTGACACTGAAGACTGGAGTAATGATGCTGTAAATTCAGCTTTGATCACAGGAATAAATTACACTTTACTGTAAATTCACATAGAAAACAGCTGATTTACATTGAAATAATATTTCACAATTTTACTGTAATTTTAATCAAATAAATGCAGCTCTGGTGAGCAGAAGAAACATGAAGACATTTTACCGACCCCACACGTTTTAACGGTAGTTAATATTTATTAAAAAGCTATAGATTACTGTATAAATTACTATTGTTATGTATAACTTTGGGATCTCTGGGTTTCAGAACATGAAAGTTAAGGATTAAAGGATGTGTTATGTATAATATGGTCTTATCCCTCCATCTCTCTGTGCATTATGGGGTTCTTGGTCCCTTTGGAAAGTGTTGGAGGATCCTGCTCAAACATCATGTAGTGTACGGGACCTGAACTGAAGATTTGTCTTCAGAAAATGAGAAAAAGTTGTATTTTTGAGCCGCCTTTCAGAGGCTCTGCTGTCTCGTCATCATGTCTGAAGGTTCTTGTTGAAGTTGTGCAGTCACTCATCATTTACTACATTCTTGCCATCAGCAGTCTTCTTGTGTAACACACACACACACACACTTACACAGTGCCATCTGGCTTCAGCTTTGATCAGAATAAAGCGCTGATGAAGCGAGTTCAGTTTTGGATGTTCAACGGCGGCATTAATGCCAAAACACACTGTCCACATCATTTACCCTGCAGGAGACGACAGGCGAGAGTCACGCTAACTCACAGAAAACTCTCTCTTTAGGGAGATGCACCTTTCATTCATTCTTTCTTTTTTTATTCTTTTTATTATTTCATGTTATTATTTTTTTACATTTATTTTTATTTATTTATTTAATTGTATTGTTTCATTATTTTGTATTGTTTTATTTTTTTATTCTATTATTATTTTTTCATTATTTATTTATTTATTTTTTTTTTTCATTATTTTATAGATTTTTTATTCTATTTTTATTTTTTCATTATTTTATATTGTTTTATTTTTTATTCTATTTTTATTTTTTTCATTATTTTATTTTATTATTTTATTTTATTTTTCATTATTTTATATTGTTTTATATTTTATTCTATTTTTATTTTTTATTTTAATACATTTTTACTCTATTTTTATCATTTTATTTTTCATTATTTTAAGATATTTAATTTAATTTTTAATTACATTTTTTTCCCCCATTATTTTATATTATTTTTTTATTAAATTTAACAGTCAGTCCTTACTCACTTTCATGACATGAACCCCCCTCCCCCCCAAAACATTTAGTTTGTCAGAATCACTGAAAGTGGTAGTCTTATCTGATATATATATTAGAAACCAATAAAAACTGCAACTGACCTCTATGAAAAAAAGAGCAGCTTTGAGATTTTCATAATTACTAATCATCTTATTCTGCACAGGGATCATATGATCATCCAGAAACACATGATGCCAGAATGTCCAGGTTGGGTAAAGCTAAAGGTTGAGGTTTCCCGAGTCCTGAAATAAATAAGCAGAACTCCATGTTTGCGTTAGAGATGTTGTGACGTCACCTGAGAATACTAGAATAACACGAAGGCGGATTATTAGCCAAAGTTCACAGCTTTTATAATGAAGACCTGAAGTGTTTCTTAACTGTGTGCTCTTTGAGTTTGATCGTTCTCTAATAAACATGCGTTAAAGCCCAGTTCTCAGTCGCTCTCGTGTGAATGTGTTCAGACCTCAGAGACTCAGAGAGGTTTGGATGCTGTGGTTCTTACACACCTCCAGCTGTCACTCAGAACTGTGTAAAACAGCACATTTCAGCAAACCTGAGTTTGAATAATAAGTCCACGTTTGATCAGAAGCTCAGATCTCGACGAGGGAAGAGTCCGGTGAATCCAGACGGCATGTGTGCGACAGGTTTCTCTCTTCTGCAAAAGCTTGTGTTTATAGACAGCAAGTATGACACACTATTGTTCGTGATAGCACTGTTAAAGGGATAGTTCACCTGAAATGGAAAATTATGTTATTTACTCACCCTCATGTCGCTGGAACACAAAAGAAGACATTTTAAAGATTTTTTTTTTTTGTCCATAGAAGGAAAATGAATGGAGTCCGATGTTTTTTTGGGCCTCCATTGACTTTCACTGTAAAAATGCTTAAATCTGTGTTATTTTTGTGATATTATTATAGTTTTTAATAGTTTTTGTTTTTTGATTTTTCATTTTAATTTCAGTTAAAGTTTTAAAATTATTTTTGTCATTTTTATATGTTTTTTGTGTAAAATATGTCTATATATTTTTATTAATTCTCTGAAAAGAGAAATACGTGTTTAAAAAAAAATATATATTTCAGTTAACATTTATTTTATTTCAAGCAGTCCCTTTAACAGTCAGAAAACAAGTACATACTAAAGCGGTTTCCATTTTATGCATTCATTTCACTTTAATTGATTTTGTTTTAATTCATTTTTAATTTTAATGACATTTTATGAATTAAACAACTCATGAACATACTTTATCAGTAGAAAAAAAATGAAATGGCCCATTAAACGTGAAAGTATTATGCAATAATTTAAGACATTTCTCCTTAAATAAACCTTTTTGGCATAAAGGCATTTTTGTCTTTTTCGTTTTTTTTTATCATTTTTTTGGTGTTAATTCCAACTGCATAAATTTAGGCACGGGTGTGTATTTTTTAATTATAATTTTACTATTTCACCCTCATTTCCTTTAATAAATCTACACAATAGTTCCTCTCAGCACTTTTGGACAAAGACGTCCTCATTGAAACGGCAATATTTAAACCCAGGGCCATTTCACTATAACATTATGCCATCTTTGTTAATAGGCTCTCCTTCTGTTGGCAAGGCTTCAAAATTAAACTTTATCTACCATTTTTTACCAGATGGAGCCATTTTCTCAGGTTTGGCCTATAAAGCAAATACTCGCTATAAAAGACTTTATTCCTTTTTTTCTGCTTCTGCATATTATAGAGCAAATTAGATGCATTATGCAGCTATAAATGTGTGGGTGTTTGGTATGGATGTCAGAGTGTGGTTTGTATGTATGTAATAGAAAATGTGTGTGTGTGTGTGTGTGCAAATCCCAAATCCGACCACTGTGTCCCAGTGAGTTTTGCTGCATCTAATGGAGAAATCTGGTACTGCGCACAAACAAAATCTTTTTGAGATATCTTTTTTCTCATTTTTTGAGATATCCACCTTGTTTAGATTTTCTAGTGGGTTTAGGGTTCAACATGTTTCATAAAATATATATTTTATATAAAATAATTTTCGTAAATCGTTTTCATAAACTTAAACCTCTATAACTTTTTTTTGGTATCACTTTTTTTACTTCAGCAATAATCTGCCAAGGGTCTTCTTTAAAACGGGGCCGATCTTAAATCTGTGCTCAAGCTTTAAATGATTGACACGGACATCTTTGTCCACTAGGACCTGTGTGAGTAAGTGTTTGTGACTGACACAGGAGGGTTAACGCTGGCAGTGTATCGCGAGAGCTGTTGATCTCAGTGAACATCTGTCCTGAGACTCGAGCTCGTGTCGTCGGGCGGATCAGTGTAATGCTCTGGCCTGGATCTAGACGAGCTCTCTCCTATCCACTCTCAGATCCGCTTTAAAGCGCCGTCTCCATTGTTTGCTGTGAGCAATTTGCATCATCTGTAAAGCTCAGTGTGTTCTGTGTGTGTGTCTGTGTGTGTGTGTGTGTGTAAGGTTATAGATATCTAGACATTACCATTCAAAAATATTTTATTAATACTTGTATTCTGCAATACTGAGGAAGCATTACATTGATTAAAAATGACAGAAAAGATATTTAAAAGTTTAGAAAATATTTTTTTTCTTCAAATAAATGCAGTTGTTTTGAACTTTCTATTCATCAAAGAATCCTGAGAAATAAAATATATGATGGTTTTCACAAAAATATTACACAGCACAACTGTTTTAACATTGATAATAATCATAAATGTTTCCTGAGCATCAAATCATCATATTAGAGTGATTTCTGGAGGATCATGTGACACTGAAGACTGGAGTAATGATGCTGAAAATTCAGCTTTAATCACAGGAATAAATTACACTTTACTGTATATTCACATAGAAAACAGCTTTTTTAAATTGTAATTATATTTTTTCAATATTACTGTATTTTTTATAAAATAAATGCAGCCTTGGTGAGCAGAAGGAGTGTCAATGTTAAATTGAAAAGCTGTAATTTACCTTATTAAAGGTTGTTTGAAGAGACTTTTCAGTCAATTACGTTTTTTTAGATAAAAATGTATGATATATATATTTAATATTATATTTTTTATTTATATTTTTTATTCAAATTTATGATTCTTAATGACTGTTTATCTAATATATATATATATATATTTAAATGTTATTTAATATTTATATAATTAAAGTGTAGCCTATATTTTGTGCTGTGGCTGAAACTATATACTTTTTTATCGAGTGAATTTGCAGTCCAATTAAACGTCCCTGCAGCATAAAAAAGAAACAAATTGAAAACTGCAAATATCTTTTAAATTATGAGATACTCATTTTGAAAAAACATTTTTTATATATACACTCACCTAAAGGATTATTAGGAACACCATACTAATACTGTGTTTGACCCCCTTTCGCCTTCAGAACTGCCTTAATTCTACGTGGCATTGATTCAACAAGGTGCTGAAAGCATTCTTTAGAAATGTTGGCCCATATTGATAGGATAGCATCTTGCAGTTGATGGAGATTTGTGGGATGCACATCCAGGGCACGAAGCTCCCGTTCCACCACATCCCAAAGATGCTCTATTGGGTTGAGATCTGGTGACTGTGGGGGCCATTTTAGTACAGTGAACTCATTGTCATGTTCAAGAAACCAATTTGAAATGATTCGAGCTTTGTGACATGGTGCATTATCCTGCTGGAAGTAGCCATCAGAGGATGGGTACATGGTGGTCATAAAGGGATGGACATGGTCAGAAACAATGCTCAGGTAGGCCGTGGCATTTAAACGATGCCCAATTGGCACTAAGGGGCCTAAAGTGTGCCAAGAAAACATCCCCCACACCATTACACCACCACCACCAGCCTGCACAGTGGTAACAAGGCATGATGGATCCATGTTCTCATTCTGTTTACGCCAAATTCTGACTCTACCATCTGAATGTCTCAACAGAAATCGAGACTCATCAGACCAGGCAACATTTTTCCAGTCTTCAACTGTCCAATTTTGGTGAGCTTGTGCAAATTGTAGCCTCTTTTTCCTATTTGTAGTGGAGATGAGTGGTACCCAGTGGGGTCTTCTGCTGTTGTAGCCCATCCGCCTCAAGGTTGTGCGTGTTGTGGCTTCACAAATGCTTTGCTGCATACCTCGGTTGTAACGAGTGGTTATTTCAGTCAAAGTTGCTCTTCTATCAGCTTGAATCAGTCGGCCCATTCTCCTCTGACCTCTAGCATCAACAAGGCATTTTCGCCCACAGGACTGCCGCATACTGGATGTTTTTCCCTTTTCACACCATTCTTTGTAAACCCTAGAAATGGTTGTGCGTGAAAATCCCAGTAACTGAGCAGATTGTGAAATACTCAGACCGGCCCGTCTGGCACCAACAACCATGCCACGCTCAAAATTGCTTAAATCACCTTTCTTTCCCATTCTGACATTCAGTTTGGAGTTCAGGAGATTGTCTTGACCAGGACCACACCCCTAAATGCATTGAAGCAACTGCCATGTGATTGGTTGATTAGATAATTGCATTAATGAGAAATTGAACAGGTGTTCCTAATAATCCTTTAGGTGAGTGTATGTGTGTAAAATAATTGTAATGATGTTGAGTATAGCATGTCGCACTGCTTGAAACACCATGTCAGCTCATGTGATATATTAAACACGTGTATCACTGTATATCTCAGTGTAATAGACACAGATCAGATGCTTTGCCTCCAGAGCTTTCGGGATTGTTTGTGGGAAGGATTCAGGAAACCAGGCTGGAATAATTCCTCCAGTTTTCATCAGGGTAACTCAACACAATCCCAGCTCTGGCGAGTCACAGGCTTCATGAATCTCAGGTTTCAGCCGGCGCTCTATTGGATAGAGATCAGGGGACCGTGTTTCCACTAAAACAAGCTGAAGTCACGAGATATTCCCACAATAGAACAAGCTGGAGATGATGAATGCTTAGCGACATGCTGCATTGTCCCAGTGGAAGTGGGCTATTCATTTCAGACGTGTAGACTGCGGCTATATCGGGATCCAGACGGTCAGCAATAACACTCGTTCTCCGCTACAGCATCTAGAGCACTGCTCATGTTTAAGGGGGTAAAGTGTGCCGAGTAAACAGTTCCTGCGCTATTACACGACCAGGGATGGATGAAGCGCATTATTCTCCCCTGAAGCTTCAGCACTGTTAGAAAGAGAGTCAGTGAGTGACATTTCCCTCTTTAACAAGCTGCTTTTGGCCAGAGAATCTGTCGTGTTTCTGCGGTGTGTGTCCAGCTCAACACTACACTCAGAGATCTTGAAGCACATTTCTATTGGGTCGAAACACAGCCAAACGTCTCGACTTTATCGACTTGCTTTGCCTGTACAAACACAGTCTGTTTTGCTGCTTTATAATGCAAACTGATATTTTATCTTAATATCATCATGTAATCATGATAGTTTAACTGCTCTTTACTCTTCTAGTTATTTACATCTAATGAACCGAAGTCTCAATCTCTCACTTGCACGTTGCAAAATAAGTGGGATACGTTGAATTGATTCGACAACCAGTCTGATTCACGAGCAAATGACTCTTCTGAGTCTGTTCGTTCAGTGAATAATTTAAAGGAGAACTTGGTAACTTTTTTAACTTAATAAACCTGTCTAGAATTCATTTGGATGGTTAAACAACCTGTTCTGGTGATATTGGTGACTTTCCCCGCTCCCCCCAGCGTTCCCAGGCGGAAAACCAACCTTGCAACTTGGGGACTACCGTCCCGGCAAAATAGAAATTGGAAGTCTCGTGAGAAGCGAGAACGAGAATGAGCGCGAAACACGAATTGCTTTACGGCAATTCGACATAAACACACACGCATGTATTATTATTTTTAGCGCAATTTTCCTACGGACAAAATTGCGATTGTTAACTCATGATTTCTGTTCTGTGCGTCTGTGCGCACCAATCTTGCACTTCTATCTCCTCCTCAACCAGACCACCTAGAGACTTCGGGTTTTCGGCATTATGTTAAGGAAGGTCTAATCTCGGGAACGCACACACACAAAAAACAACAAAAAAAACCCATAAAAACATTTACTATCTCTTAGTGTTGTGATCCCATGACGTCAGAAAATTGCGCTAAAACACTCACTGAGTTTTTATTACTTGTTTTACAGTCTATGTGTATTACCAGATTACCCACCTCGGTAGACATAGCTCCACACGATACAGTGGCTTGCTCCGATCATAACAAACGCACATGAGCAGTGGTAGAGAGGGGGAGGAGGCCGCCGCAAGTGAGTTTTTTACAACCGTGTTGTGAAATATATGCCCCCCCCCACAGCTGTAGGGGGAGCTCGTGGGGAAAACATGCGACAACAAAAGGAAAAATCAGCGAAGAAGTGACTAGAGTTCGCTAGAGTTGCCGAGTTCTCCTTTAAAGGGGTGGTATAATGCTCTTTAACACAAGATGTACAATTAGTCTTTATGTCCCCAGAGTGTGTGTGTGAAGTTTTAGCTCAAAATACCCCACAGATATTTGTATATAGCATGTTAAAGTCGTCACTTTTTGAGGGTGAGCAAAAACGCACCGTTTTGTGTCTGTTCCTTTAAATGCAAATGAGCTGCTGCTCCCGGCACAGGGGGCGGAGCTTCAAGAGCTCGTGTCCTTTTACCTCACACACACACACGCAGTGAACATTTCAAACACTTTCAGTCTTTTATGTTCAAACTGAAGTCAGACAATGATGGAGAGACTCGAGAAGAAGAGACAACATGTAGAAGCAACAGGACATTTCTGAATGGTTAGTAGATGAGTTTATGAAGCTGATGTGTAGTTATCTTCTAGTCACTGATTAGCATATTCTGTCTTGATAATCTATAAACTGTGTTCTGGGGGCGGAGTTTATGTAAATTTTAGGGTTGGTGATGTCACTAACCCGGGAGGAAGCTCGTGTAGTCTCTACCAGCCGTTTGTTGTAGTCCTTAAAAAGCGATTTCTTTAAAAGCAAATATCTCCCTTTGCTTTGAACTTTGAGAGTCGTAACTTTGCAGATGTTGTTTATGCTCAAACAGCAACATTACACACTAACTAAAGTTAGAAAAGTCCAATCATAATCAACCACCCCTTTAAAAGACGCGTGAACACTAGTTAGCGGTTTGAATCAGAGTAACGAATCCTTCACTGAATCATCTGAGTGGTTTCTGAATCAATATTCAGTCATTCTTTAGAGAAAAACAAAGACGATACGATCAAAATAATCCAAACACGGCGTGTTGTTCTGTTCTCACACACATCTGTGTCTCGGGTAAAACATCAACCTGTTGCTGGAGAACATCAGACTAGATCTGTGCACACACACATCACTACATATGATGAGACATAAAACGAGTTAATGCTGTGTTTGGTCACGCTACACTGTGTGTTGTTGAACAGAGAGACCGCTGTTCTGCTGCTGTTACGCTCAGATTCACTGAACAAATGTTTATTTCCTTTTCCATCTCAGAAACTCAAGCAGAAGAACCAGCAGCTGAAGATGATCATGGACCAGCTCAGAAACCTCATCTGGGAGATCAACTCCATGCTGGCTGTCCGGAGCTGAAACACACACACACGCACACACGCACGCGCACATGCATGCACACAAACACACTCTCTCACACACACACAAACACTCGCACAAACACACACTCTCTCTCTCTCTCACACACACACACAAACACACACTCTCTCTCACTCTCTCTCTCTCTCTCTCTCTCACTCTCACACACACACACACAGTCACTCAACTCACCCACACACACACACTCTATCTCACACACAAACACTCTCTCACACACACACACACACACACACACACACACACACACACACACACACACACACACTCTCTCTCTCACTCTCACACACACTCAGGTCACCCACACACACTCTCACTCACACTCAGCTCGCTCACCCACCCACACTCACTCTCTCTCTCTCTCACTCTCACACACATTCAGCTCACCCACACACACTCTCTCACTCTCACACACACTCACCCACCCACCCACACTCACACACCCACCCACACTCACACACCCACCCACACTCACACACCCACCCACCCACACTCACACACCCACCCACCCACACTCACACACCCACCCACACTCACACACTCTCTCTCACTCTCTCTCTCTCACACACTCTCTCTCTCTCTCTCACTCTCTCAAACACACACACACACACACAAACAGTCATTCAACTCACCCACACACACACACACACACTCTATCTCACACACAAACACTCTCTCTCTCTTTCACACACACTCAGGTCACCCACACACACTCTCTCACTCACACTCACACACACTCAGGTCGCCCACACACACTCACACACACTCAGCTCACCCACACACACTCTCTCACACACTCAGCTCACCCACCCACACTCACTCTCTCTCTCACTCTCACACACACTCAGCTCACCCACACACACTCTCTCACTCTCACACACACTCACCCACCCACCCACACTCACACACTCTCTCTCTCACACACACTCAACTCACCCACACACACCCACACACAAACACACAGTGTTGTACATATGATGCGTTCAGGTCCTCCTGGGAAGTTATGTACGAGTTGATAGTTGTGTTTACACACACACACACACACACACACACACAGTCAGGAGGTTCAGGTCTCTTTCGTCGGAGTAAGATGGAGGTGAACCTTCTCTTCATCAACTACACAAAATACTGGAAGACTCTTAAACTTCCCGAATATGAAGAGCAGAACGTGCATCAGTGTGTTTAGCTTTTCATGCTTTTAATTTATGAAGCCACTTTATCATTACATATTGCAATGCAGGCAGTAAGCTTATTCTGTAGTAAATAAAGCCTGACGATGTTGGAATGACACTCCCAAACTTAGAGAGAAAATCCAGAGTTTCCCACTCGGAAATACGATCTTCCGACATGAACGCCCCAGTAACCAGCGTCCGCTGTTCTCAGAGCGAGGCGAGCGCGGCGAGGCACAGGATTGACAGGAGGAGAAACTCTACATTCATAACACACTTCGCTTCGTCTGCCTCAGATTCAATCTTCACCTGATGAACATTAGGAGGGCTGAGCGCTCGGCTCATTCACTCAGAGATGCTTTCAAATCAACCTTTTACGCATATAGTCCTCATATTCTGCATGAGTGATCGCTCCTATTTACTTTAAACTGTATGTTTCTCAATCATACCTCGCAGAAAATATTGTGTGCAACATTGCATAGCCTATTAATGTGGCATTAATATATCTACATAAAAACTGCATCAAACGCACATCTCGACTGCTTCCTTTGTGTAGTGTCCCATCAACCAGCACACAACAAGTACGGTCTGATTTCAGTGTTCGATATTAAAGCAGCCTCAAAAATCACAATCAATAGTGCTGAGTTCCAGCATGAACGCTTCGATACACACAGTAAAAAAGGTGACCTGAAATTATAACCTTGAGTTATTTCTAAATTAATATTCTCAGGTTGATTCCGTGATATTATGATTTGATTATGATGATTTTTTTATCTTATATGATTTTATGATTTTTTGATAAGTCAAAAGTACGGTCTGATTTCAGTATTAGATATTAAAGCAGATTATGATGATTTTTTTTACCTTTTATGATTTTATGATAAGTCAAAAGTACGGTCTGATTTCAGTATTAGATATTAAAGCAGCCTCAAAAATTACAATATGATAATTTTTTTACAATCAATAGTGCTGAATTCCATCATGAACGGTTCGATACACACAGTAAAAAAGGTGACCTGAAATTATAACCTTGAGTTATTTCTAAATGAATATTCTCAGGTTGATTCCGTGATATTATGATTTGATTATGATAATACAGATTTTTTTTTTTATCTTTTATGATTTTATCTTTTATGATTTTATGATTTTTTAATTTTTTGATAAGTCAAAAGTACGGTCTGATTTCAGTATTAGATATTAAAGCAGATTATGATGATTTTTTTTTATCTTTTATGATTTTATGATTTTTTTATTTTTTGATAAGTCAAAAGTATGGTCTGATTTCAGTATTAGATATTAAAGCAGATTATGATAATAATGATTTTTTTTATCTTTTATGATTTTATTTTTTGATAAGTCAAAAGTACGGTCTGATTTCAGTATTAGATATTAAAGCAGCCTCAAAAATCACAATATGATAATTTTTTTACAATCAATAGTGCTGAATTCCATCATGAACGGTTCGATACTCAGTAAAAAAGGTGACCTGAAATTATAACCTTGAGTTATTTCTAAATTAATATTCTCAGGTTGATTCCACAATATTATGATTTGATTATGATAATAATAATAATGATTTTTTCCTACCAGTGTACCTCCACATTATTTCCACTCCCCTCTTTATGACCATTAACCAGAAACACAACACACATCGTTATAGCATCAAATATGACTTTATTCATTTTCTTATAAATCATTCATACAAAATTGGCATTCTGCAATTTCTTAATTACCTCTATAAAAAGTCATCTGTTAATTACTGGGATGACGGGTCAGGACAGGAGGGAGCAAAACAAAGAAATCTGAACAGAAATAACCCAAAAACAAACCAGTATTTACTCATAAATAGTCTAAAGTGGTCATGCAAGTCTGGTTAACAGCCTAACGTGAGCAACGCCGTCCAATCCTTATTAGTGTCGAACGCTATCCGGAGGACCGGGTCAGGGGTCGCGAACTCAGTTCACTGGAATCAAAAGGCACAATCAGGGAGAGATCGGTGACGTTGTTGAGCATGAGTCCATATTGCTTATTGCTAATCACAGAACGTAAGGTATGCAAATTTACCAGACAGTGTGATCCTGACTAAACGATGCAAACAAACATTACTTCGCTAAAGCAACATAACACAGTTAATTGCATGAGTTTTAATTTGCCAAGATTCTTTGGTGATCTTGCGTGTGTGTAGTTTAGCAGCAGCATTCAACCGGCCGATTGCAAATGAATGGCTTTGTCACGTTAAGCTGGGAGATTAAAATAACACTGGCATCAACGCGGACACCTATGAGTGTGTGGACGAGCGGATCTGGCGGATCTCAAGCCCTGATGGCACAGAGACATGTCAATCAAAACCCCCGAAACCATGTCTCGCGTATATAATCATGCAGATCCAGCTGTGTGTACAGCGATAAATCACGCTTATGCATGAGACTGGCGTTGATTCTGTGATATGGCATTATAACAATGACAATAATAGCTGGATCATTTCTTTAAATTGGTTTTCTGAACTTAAAACTCAACCAGATGTGGGCCATTTGTGTTAAAACTAATCACGAATGCAACCGTTAAAGAGGGCAATTATACTAGAAGCTTTCAGGGACGTATTAATTCACATACTTGTATAACAAGATTCAAGCGAGCACCTAAACAACCCCAATGTCAAGATGGACGAAACACTTTAAAATGTCATTTTCAGGCCACAATTAGGATTTTCATCCGGTTCGGATAAAGCCGGTTGAATCACATGAGATTTCTCAGGTTTTTAAATCACGATTCAATGTAAAAAAAAAAAAAAAAAAGAAGCTTATTAAAATACAACGCAAAACAACTCGGGCTCCTAAACAACATTCAGTGTCAGATATGCGTTTGAACGGCGTAGTGTACTAATATATCAGCGTCAACCGGATTCCTGATAATGTGTAATGCGAAGGGAAAGTGGGAAGGAAAAGGCTTTGGCTCACAGCTGGCACATCTTAAGTCCAGTCACCTTCACTAAAGGCCACTAAAGCTCAGCTCTCCTTCAAGACATTCAAGATCCTGCGACACGCTCTCCGCAAACACACGTTCCCTCGATGGGAAGAAACCAGGAAGGATGTGTCTCACTTCGCAGTAAATTAGCCGGCGTCCGTTTGAGTTTTACACGCGGACAGGACGAGGAACGAGGCTTTGACGGACAGCTCATTTTTCACAGGGACAGGGAAGATAAAGGAGGCGAGAGACGTCTCACTTAAACTGCGGACCCAAGCCCTTACGATGCAGACCTGTCTGAAAGTTCCTCCGGTGAACAGATGGTGTTGTGCACTGGAAGCTCTGCCTTTGTTTCCACGCTCATTTACTATGACCAATGTTTTTCCCAAAGTCTGGCTGGGAGGATTCGGGGAATTCTAATTAATATTAGAAAAAATGCATTTTAAGGTGGATTTGCATTCATTAATTAGATAGGGAGGGTTTGACAAGCCACTTAAGGAAACTCATTAGTCTTGGCACTGTTTTTAAAAAAATAAAAGCAATGAAATACTGCAGGGTTTGAGCGGTGGTTCTGCCGCTGATGCACACGTCTGCGTTCGAGAACTTTTCACCTGCTTTGAATCGATATGAAGACTTTTGAAAATTAAAAAGCCTCCACACTGCAGAAAAATAAACAATGTAATTCTTGTTAAGCATTTGTGTCTCGCTTTTCATTTCAAATATCGAAACGCTCTTAAATCAAGATCATTTATTTGAGAAGCAACATGAGATATTAAGTTAAAAAAACTAATCGTGAAAATGAAGTGAGTTTGTGCTTGAAACAATAACAAATATCTGTCAGTGTAGTCAGAAAAATAATCTTCATTCACAGGGAAAATTATGATTTTTCTGATTTTTATTTTTAGCACAAACTCAAATTTACTTGAGAAGCAACATGACTTAAAATAACAAGTCAAAAAAATCTAAATGAAGTGAGTCTGTGCTTAAAACAAGACAAATGTGTCAATGGAGTCAGAAAAATCTCCTTGTTTTCCCTGTGAATAAAGATTATTTTTCTGACTGCACACACAGATATTTGCTCTTGTTTCGAGCACAAACTAATTTCCCCCAAAAATGTTTTACTAATTATTTTAAGTCATGTTGCCTCTCAAGTAAATGCATCTTGATTTCACAGGGAAAATAGATTTTTCTCCATTTCACAGATATTTTTTCTTGTTTTAAGCACAAACTCAAATTTACTTGTGAAGCAACATGACCTAAAATAACAAGTAAAAAAAATCTAAATGAAGTGAGTCTGTGCTTAAAACAAGACAAATATATGTCAATGGAGTCAGAAAAATCTCCTTGTTTTCCCTGTGAATAAAGATTCTTTTTCTGATATTTGTTCTTGTTTCAAGCACAAAGTCACTTTTTTTACTTGTTATTTTAAGTCATGTTGCTTCTCAAGTAAATGCATCT
>NW_027645816.1:0-70000 GCF_949319135.1 Squalius cephalus
AAACTGAGGCCTACCATCTGGCCAGGTTTCACGTCTCTAGGCCTTACGGTTTGGCCTGCACGATGCGTTTTACGAATCCTTACAATTACAATAGGGTTTCAGCATTTCATGCTTGAACCCCTAATAAGAATGAGGGCTTTTTGCCAGTTATAGCGCCACCTAAGGTCCGATCTCCATGAAACTCTGCATGCTTCCTCACCATGTTCTGACACATATGCTCATCAATTTTGGTGAAGTTCTGAGTTTTCATTTGGGATTTATTGGCTTTTGAGTGTATTTTGCCACGCCCCTTTTCTAAACGAGCCTGTTACAGCCACCCAAATGCAAAAGTTCAACTTTTTTTCGATAATTATTGATCTAGAGAGTCCAGAGAATTGTCCTAGACTGGTTTGGTTCCGATCGGGCGAAAACCAGGGACTAGTTCGCAAAAGTAGGTTTTGGACAAAATTCGACATAGCAGAATATTTTCCCTGCCGACATCCAAATCGGAGATAGCCATTTTGTCCGCCTTGAGCCAAGGATTCCAACGATATAGGGCACTTGATCCTGGGACAAACGGTCTAAGAGTTATGAGCAATTTTGAACTTTTGGTTGCTGTAGCGCCACCTATGGGCCATTCGGGGTCATACTCTGATAGGTTGTCCCCAAACTGAGGCCTACCATCTGGCCAGGTTTCACGTCTCTAGGCCTTACGGTTTGGCCTGCACGATGCGTTTTACGAATCCTTACAATTACAATAGGGTTTCAGCATTTCATGCTTGAACCCCTAATAAGAATGAGGGCTTTTTGCCAGTTATAGCGCCACCTAAGGTCTGATCTCCATGAAACTCTGCATGCTTCCTCACCATGTTCTGACACATATGCTCATCAATTTTGGTGAAGTTCTGAGTTTTCATTTGGGATTTATTGGCTTTTGAGTGTATTTTGCCACGCCCCTTTTCTAAACGAGCCTGTTACAGCCACCCAAATGCAAAAGTTCAACTTTTTTTCGATAATTATTGATCTAGAGAGTCCAGAGAATTGTCCTAGACTGGTTTGGTTCCGATCGGGCGAAAAACCAGGGACTAGTTCGCAAAAGTAGGTTTTGGACAAAATTCGACATAGCAGAAAATTGTCCCTGCCTACATCCAAATCGGAGATAGCCATTTTGTCCGACTTGAGCCAAGGATTCCAACGATATAGGGCACTTGATCCTGGGACAAACGGTCTAAGAGTTATGAGCAATTTTGAACTTTTGGTTGCTGTAGCGCCACCTATGGGCCATTCGGGGTCATACTCTGATAGGTTGTCCCCAAACTGAGGCCTACCATCTGGCCAGGTTTCACGTCTCTAGGCCTTACGGTTTGGCCTGCACGATGCGTTTTACGAATCCTTACAATTACAATAGGGTTTCAGCATTTCATGCTTGAACCCCTAATAAGAATGAGGGCTTTTTGCCAGTTATAGCGCCACCTAAGGTCCGATCTCCATGAAACTCTGCATGCTTCCTCACCATGT
Source organism: Squalius cephalus (assembly GCF_949319135.1). Lineage (NCBI taxonomy): Eukaryota > Metazoa > Chordata > Actinopteri > Cypriniformes > Leuciscidae > Squalius > Squalius cephalus. The sequence goes on from NW_027645816.1 coordinate 1,498, forward strand.
TCTGACACATATGCTCATCAATTTTGGTGAAGTTCTGAGTTTTCATTTGGGATTTATTGGCTTTTGAGTGTATTTTGCCACGCCCCTTTTCTAAACGAGCCTGTTACAGCCACCCAAATGCAAAAGTTCAACTTTTTTTCGATAATTATTGATCTAGAGAGTCCAGAGAATTGTCCTAGACTGGTTTGGTTCCGATCGGGCGAAAAACCAGGGACTAGTTCGCAAAAGTAGGTTTTGGACAAAATTCGACATAGCAGAATATTTTCCCTGCCGACATCCAAATCGGAGATAGCCATTTTGTCCGCCTTGAGCCAAGGATTCCAACGATATAGGGCACTTGATCCTGGGACAAACGGTCTAAGAGTTATGAGCAATTTTGAACTTTTGGTTGCTGTAGCGCCACCTATGGGCCATTCGGGGTCATACTCTGATAGGTTGTCCCCAAACTGAGGCCTACCATCTGGCCAGGTTTCACGTCTCTAGGCCTTACGGTTTGGCCTGCACGATGCGTTTTACGAATCCTTACAATTACAATAGGGTTTCAGCATTTCATGCTTGAACCCCTAATAAGAATGAGGGCTTTTTGCCAGTTATAGCGCCACCTAAGGTCTGATCTCCATGAAACTCTGCATGCTTCCTCACCATGTTCTGACACATATGCTCATCAATTTTGGTGAAGTTCTGAGTTTTCATTTGGGATTTATTGGCTTTTGAGTGTATTTTGCCACGCCCCTTTTCTAAACGAGCCTGTTACAGCCACCCAAATGCAAAAGTTCAACTTTTTTTCGATAATTATTGATCTAGAGAGTCCAGAGAATTGTCCTAGACTGGTTTGGTTCCGATCGGGCGAAAAACCAGGGACTAGTTCGCAAAAGTAGGTTTTGGACAAAATTCGACATAGCAGAAAATTGTCCCTGCCTACATCCAAATCGGAGATAGCCATTTTGTCCGACTTGAGCCAAGGATTCCAACGATATAGGGCACTTGATCCTGGGACAAACGGTCTAAGAGTTATGAGCAATTTTGAACTTTTGGTTGCTGTAGCGCCACCTATGGGCCATTCGGGGTCATACTCTGATAGGTTGTCCCCAAACTGAGGCCTACCATCTGGCCAGGTTTCACGTCTCTAGGCCTTACGGTTTGGCCTGCACGATGCGTTTTACGAATCCTTACAATTACAATAGGGTTTCAGCATTTCATGCTTGAACCCCTAATAAGAATGAGGGCTTTTTGCCAGTTATAGCGCCACCTAAGGTCCGATCTCCATGAAACTCTGCATGCTTCCTCACCATGTTCTGACACATATGCTCATCAATTTTGGTGAAGTTCTGAGTTTTCATTTGGGATTTATTGGCTTTTGAGTGTATTTTGCCACGCCCCTTTTCTAAACGAGCCTGTTACAGCCACCCAAATGCAAAAGTTCAACTTTTTTTCGATAATTATTGATCTAGAGAGTCCAGAGAATTGTCCTAGACTGGTTTGGTTCCGATCGGGCGAAAAACCAGGGACTAGTTCGCAAAAGTAGGTTTTGGACAAAATTCGACATAGCAGAAAATTGTCCCTGCCTACATCCAAATCGGAGATAGCCATTTTGTCCGACTTGAGCCAAGGATTCCAACGATATAGGGCACTTGATCCTGGGACAAACGGTCTAAGAGTTATGAGCAATTTTGAACTTTTGGTTGCTGTAGCGCCACCTATGGGCCATTCGGGGTCATACTCTGATAGGTTGTCCCCAAACTGAGGCCTACCATCTGGCCAGGTTTCACGTCTCTAGGCCTTACGGTTTGGCCTGCACGATGCGTTTTACGAATCCTTACAATTACAATAGGGTTTCAGCATTTCATGCTTGAACCCCTAATAAGAATGAGGGCTTTTTGCCAGTTATAGCGCCACCTAAGGTCCGATCTCCATGAAACTCTGCATGCTTCCTCACCATGTTCTGACACATATGCTCATCAATTTTGGTGAAGTTCTGAGTTTTCATTTGGGATTTATTGGCTTTTGAGTGTATTTTGCCACGCCCCTTTTCTAAACGAGCCTGTTACAGCCACCCAAATGCAAAAGTTCAACTTTTTTTCGATAATTATTGATCTAGAGAGTCCAGAGAATTGTCCTAGACTGGTTTGGTTCCGATCGGGCGAAAAACCAGGGACTAGTTCGCAAAAGTAGGTTTTGGACAAAATTCGACATAGCAGAATATTTTCCCTGCCGACATCCAAATCGGAGATAGCCATTTTGTCCGCCTTGAGCCAAGGATTCCAACGATATAGGGCACTTGATCCTGGGACAAACGGTCTAAGAGTTATGAGCAATTTTGAACTTTTGGTTGCTGTAGCGCCACCTATGGGCCATTCGGGGTCATACTCTGATAGGTTGTCCCCAAACTGAGGCCTACCATCTGGCCAGGTTTCACGTCTCTAGGCCTTACGGTTTGGCCTGCACGATGCGTTTTACGAATCCTTACAATTACAATAGGGTTTCAGCATTTCATGCTTGAACCCCTAATAAGAATGAGGGCTTTTTGCCAGTTATAGCGCCACCTAAGGTCTGATCTCCATGAAACTCTGCATGCTTCCTCACCATGTTCTGACACATATGCTCATCAATTTTGGTGAAGTTCTGAGTTTTCATTTGGGATTTATTGGCTTTTGAGTGTATTTTGCCACGCCCCTTTTCTAAACGAGCCTGTTACAGCCACCCAAATGCAAAAGTTCAACTTTTTTTCGATAATTATTGATCTAGAGAGTCCAGAGAATTGTCCTAGACTGGTTTGGTTCCGATCGGGCGAAAAACCAGGGACTAGTTCGCAAAAGTAGGTTTTGGACAAAATTCGACATAGCAGAAAATTGTCCCTGCCTACATCCAAATCGGAGATAGCCATTTTGTCCGACTTGAGCCAAGGATTCCAACGATATAGGGCACTTGATCCTGGGACAAACGGTCTAAGAGTTATGAGCAATTTTGAACTTTTGGTTGCTGTAGCGCCACCTATGGGCCATTCGGGGTCATACTCTGATAGGTTGTCCCCAAACTGAGGCCTACCATCTGGCCAGGTTTCACGTCTCTAGGCCTTACGGTTTGGCCTGCACGATGCGTTTTACGAATCCTTACAATTACAATAGGGTTTCAGCATTTCATGCTTGAACCCCTAATAAGAATGAGGGCTTTTTGCCAGTTATAGCGCCACCTAAGGTCCGATCTCCATGAAACTCTGCATGCTTCCTCACCATGTTCTGACACATATGCTCATCAATTTTGGTGAAGTTCTGAGTTTTCATTTGGGATTTATTGGCTTTTGAGTGTATTTTGCCACGCCCCTTTTCTAAACGAGCCTGTTACAGCCACCCAAATGCAAAAGTTCAACTTTTTTTCGATAATTATTGATCTAGAGAGTCCAGAGAATTGTCCTAGACTGGTTTGGTTCCGATCGGGCGAAAAACCAGGGACTAGTTCGCAAAAGTAGGTTTTGGACAAAATTCGACATAGCAGAAAATTGTCCCTGCCTACATCCAAATCGGAGATAGCCATTTTGTCCGACTTGAGCCAAGGATTCCAACGATATAGGGCACTTGATCCTGGGACAAACGGTCTAAGAGTTATGAGCAATTTTGAACTTTTGGTTGCTGTAGCGCCACCTATGGGCCATTCGGGGTCATACTCTGATAGGTTGTCCCCAAACTGAGGCCTACCATCTGGCCAGGTTTCACGTCTCTAGGCCTTACGGTTTGGCCTGCACGATGCGTTTTACGAATCCTTACAATTACAATAGGGTTTCAGCATTTCATGCTTGAACCCCTAATAAGAATGAGGGCTTTTTGCCAGTTATAGCGCCACCTAAGGTCCGATCTCCATGAAACTCTGCATGCTTCCTCACCATGTTCTGACACATATGCTCATCAATTTTGGTGAAGTTCTGAGTTTTCATTTGGGATTTATTGGCTTTTGAGTGTATTTTGCCACGCCCCTTTTCTAAACGAGCCTGTTACAGCCACCCAAATGCAAAAGTTCAACTTTTTTTCGATAATTATTGATCTAGAGAGTCCAGAGAATTGTCCTAGACTGGTTTGGTTCCGATCGGGCGAAAAACCAGGGACTAGTTCGCAAAAGTAGGTTTTGGACAAAATTCGACATAGCAGAATATTTTCCCTGCCGACATCCAAATCGGAGATAGCCATTTTGTCCGCCTTGAGCCAAGGATTCCAACGATATAGGGCACTTGATCCTGGGACAAACGGTCTAAGAGTTATGAGCAATTTTGAACTTTTGGTTGCTGTAGCGCCACCTATGGGCCATTCGGGGTCATACTCTGATAGGTTGTCCCCAAACTGAGGCCTACCATCTGGCCAGGTTTCACGTCTCTAGGCCTTACGGTTTGGCCTGCACGATGCGTTTTACGAATCCTTACAATTACAATAGGGTTTCAGCATTTCATGCTTGAACCCCTAATAAGAATGAGGGCTTTTTGCCAGTTATAGCGCCACCTAAGGTCTGATCTCCATGAAACTCTGCATGCTTCCTCACCATGTTCTGACACATATGCTCATCAATTTTGGTGAAGTTCTGAGTTTTCATTTGGGATTTATTGGCTTTTGAGTGTATTTTGCCACGCCCCTTTTCTAAACGAGCCTGTTACAGCCACCCAAATGCAAAAGTTCAACTTTTTTTCGATAATTATTGATCTAGAGAGTCCAGAGAATTGTCCTAGACTGGTTTGGTTCCGATCGGGCGAAAAACCAGGGACTAGTTCGCAAAAGTAGGTTTTGGACAAAATTCGACATAGCAGAAAATTGTCCCTGCCTACATCCAAATCGGAGATAGCCATTTTGTCCGACTTGAGCCAAGGATTCCAACGATATAGGGCACTTGATCCTGGGACAAACGGTCTAAGAGTTATGAGCAATTTTGAACTTTTGGTTGCTGTAGCGCCACCTATGGGCCATTCGGGGTCATACTCTGATAGGTTGTCCCCAAACTGAGGCCTACCATCTGGCCAGGTTTCACGTCTCTAGGCCTTACGGTTTGGCCTGCACGATGCGTTTTACGAATCCTTACAATTACAATAGGGTTTCAGCATTTCATGCTTGAACCCCTAATAAGAATGAGGGCTTTTTGCCAGTTATAGCGCCACCTAAGGTCCGATCTCCATGAAACTCTGCATGCTTCCTCACCATGTTCTGACACATATGCTCATCAATTTTGGTGAAGTTCTGAGTTTTCATTTGGGATTTATTGGCTTTTGAGTGTATTTTGCCACGCCCCTTTTCTAAACGAGCCTGTTACAGCCACCCAAATGCAAAAGTTCAACTTTTTTTCGATAATTATTGATCTAGAGAGTCCAGAGAATTGTCCTAGACTGGTTTGGTTCCGATCGGGCGAAAAACCAGGGACTAGTTCGCAAAAGTAGGTTTTGGACAAAATTCGACATAGCAGAAAATTGTCCCTGCCTACATCCAAATCGGAGATAGCCATTTTGTCCGACTTGAGCCAAGGATTCCAACGATATAGGGCACTTGATCCTGGGACAAACGGTCTAAGAGTTATGAGCAATTTTGAACTTTTGGTTGCTGTAGCGCCACCTATGGGCCATTCGGGGTCATACTCTGATAGGTTGTCCCCAAACTGAGGCCTACCATCTGGCCAGGTTTCACGTCTCTAGGCCTTACGGTTTGGCCTGCACGATGCGTTTTACGAATCCTTACAATTACAATAGGGTTTCAGCATTTCATGCTTGAACCCCTAATAAGAATGAGGGCTTTTTGCCAGTTATAGCGCCACCTAAGGTCCGATCTCCATGAAACTCTGCATGCTTCCTCACCATGTTCTGACACATATGCTCATCAATTTTGGTGAAGTTCTGAGTTTTCATTTGGGATTTATTGGCTTTTGAGTGTATTTTGCCACGCCCCTTTTCTAAACGAGCCTGTTACAGCCACCCAAATGCAAAAGTTCAACTTTTTTTCGATAATTATTGATCTAGAGAGTCCAGAGAATTGTCCTAGACTGGTTTGGTTCCGATCGGGCGAAAAACCAGGGACTAGTTCGCAAAAGTAGGTTTTGGACAAAATTCGACATAGCAGAATATTTTCCCTGCCGACATCCAAATCGGAGATAGCCATTTTGTCCGCCTTGAGCCAAGGATTCCAACGATATAGGGCACTTGATCCTGGGACAAACGGTCTAAGAGTTATGAGCAATTTTGAACTTTTGGTTGCTGTAGCGCCACCTATGGGCCATTCGGGGTCATACTCTGATAGGTTGTCCCCAAACTGAGGCCTACCATCTGGCCAGGTTTCACGTCTCTAGGCCTTACGGTTTGGCCTGCACGATGCGTTTTACGAATCCTTACAATTACAATAGGGTTTCAGCATTTCATGCTTGAACCCCTAATAAGAATGAGGGCTTTTTGCCAGTTATAGCGCCACCTAAGGTCTGATCTCCATGAAACTCTGCATGCTTCCTCACCATGTTCTGACACATATGCTCATCAATTTTGGTGAAGTTCTGAGTTTTCATTTGGGATTTATTGGCTTTTGAGTGTATTTTGCCACGCCCCTTTTCTAAACGAGCCTGTTACAGCCACCCAAATGCAAAAGTTCAACTTTTTTTCGATAATTATTGATCTAGAGAGTCCAGAGAATTGTCCTAGACTGGTTTGGTTCCGATCGGGCGAAAAACCAGGGACTAGTTCGCAAAAGTAGGTTTTGGACAAAATTCGACATAGCAGAAAATTGTCCCTGCCTACATCCAAATCGGAGATAGCCATTTTGTCCGACTTGAGCCAAGGATTCCAACGATATAGGGCACTTGATCCTGGGACAAACGGTCTAAGAGTTATGAGCAATTTTGAACTTTTGGTTGCTGTAGCGCCACCTATGGGCCATTCGGGGTCATACTCTGATAGGTTGTCCCCAAACTGAGGCCTACCATCTGGCCAGGTTTCACGTCTCTAGGCCTTACGGTTTGGCCTGCACGATGCGTTTTACGAATCCTTACAATTACAATAGGGTTTCAGCATTTCATGCTTGAACCCCTAATAAGAATGAGGGCTTTTTGCCAGTTATAGCGCCACCTAAGGTCCGATCTCCATGAAACTCTGCATGCTTCCTCACCATGTTCTGACACATATGCTCATCAATTTTGGTGAAGTTCTGAGTTTTCATTTGGGATTTATTGGCTTTTGAGTGTATTTTGCCACGCCCCTTTTCTAAACGAGCCTGTTACAGCCACCCAAATGCAAAAGTTCAACTTTTTTTCGATAATTATTGATCTAGAGAGTCCAGAGAATTGTCCTAGACTGGTTTGGTTCCGATCGGGCGAAAAACCAGGGACTAGTTCGCAAAAGTAGGTTTTGGACAAAATTCGACATAGCAGAAAATTGTCCCTGCCTACATCCAAATCGGAGATAGCCATTTTGTCCGACTTGAGCCAAGGATTCCAACGATATAGGGCACTTGATCCTGGGACAAACGGTCTAAGAGTTATGAGCAATTTTGAACTTTTGGTTGCTGTAGCGCCACCTATGGGCCATTCGGGGTCATACTCTGATAGGTTGTCCCCAAACTGAGGCCTACCATCTGGCCAGGTTTCACGTCTCTAGGCCTTACGGTTTGGCCTGCACGATGCGTTTTACGAATCCTTACAATTACAATAGGGTTTCAGCATTTCATGCTTGAACCCCTAATAAGAATGAGGGCTTTTTGCCAGTTATAGCGCCACCTAAGGTCCGATCTCCATGAAACTCTGCATGCTTCCTCACCATGTTCTGACACATATGCTCATCAATTTTGGTGAAGTTCTGAGTTTTCATTTGGGATTTATTGGCTTTTGAGTGTATTTTGCCACGCCCCTTTTCTAAACGAGCCTGTTACAGCCACCCAAATGCAAAAGTTCAACTTTTTTTCGATAATTATTGATCTAGAGAGTCCAGAGAATTGTCCTAGACTGGTTTGGTTCCGATCGGGCGAAAAACCAGGGACTAGTTCGCAAAAGTAGGTTTTGGACAAAATTCGACATAGCAGAATATTTTCCCTGCCGACATCCAAATCGGAGATAGCCATTTTGTCCGCCTTGAGCCAAGGATTCCAACGATATAGGGCACTTGATCCTGGGACAAACGGTCTAAGAGTTATGAGCAATTTTGAACTTTTGGTTGCTGTAGCGCCACCTATGGGCCATTCGGGGTCATACTCTGATAGGTTGTCCCCAAACTGAGGCCTACCATCTGGCCAGGTTTCACGTCTCTAGGCCTTACGGTTTGGCCTGCACGATGCGTTTTACGAATCCTTACAATTACAATAGGGTTTCAGCATTTCATGCTTGAACCCCTAATAAGAATGAGGGCTTTTTGCCAGTTATAGCGCCACCTAAGGTCTGATCTCCATGAAACTCTGCATGCTTCCTCACCATGTTCTGACACATATGCTCATCAATTTTGGTGAAGTTCTGAGTTTTCATTTGGGATTTATTGGCTTTTGAGTGTATTTTGCCACGCCCCTTTTCTAAACGAGCCTGTTACAGCCACCCAAATGCAAAAGTTCAACTTTTTTTCGATAATTATTGATCTAGAGAGTCCAGAGAATTGTCCTAGACTGGTTTGGTTCCGATCGGGCGAAAAACCAGGGACTAGTTCGCAAAAGTAGGTTTTGGACAAAATTCGACATAGCAGAAAATTGTCCCTGCCTACATCCAAATCGGAGATAGCCATTTTGTCCGACTTGAGCCAAGGATTCCAACGATATAGGGCACTTGATCCTGGGACAAACGGTCTAAGAGTTATGAGCAATTTTGAACTTTTGGTTGCTGTAGCGCCACCTATGGGCCATTCGGGGTCATACTCTGATAGGTTGTCCCCAAACTGAGGCCTACCATCTGGCCAGGTTTCACGTCTCTAGGCCTTACGGTTTGGCCTGCACGATGCGTTTTACGAATCCTTACAATTACAATAGGGTTTCAGCATTTCATGCTTGAACCCCTAATAAGAATGAGGGCTTTTTGCCAGTTATAGCGCCACCTAAGGTCCGATCTCCATGAAACTCTGCATGCTTCCTCACCATGTTCTGACACATATGCTCATCAATTTTGGTGAAGTTCTGAGTTTTCATTTGGGATTTATTGGCTTTTGAGTGTATTTTGCCACGCCCCTTTTCTAAACGAGCCTGTTACAGCCACCCAAATGCAAAAGTTCAACTTTTTTTCGATAATTATTGATCTAGAGAGTCCAGAGAATTGTCCTAGACTGGTTTGGTTCCGATCGGGCGAAAAACCAGGGACTAGTTCGCAAAAGTAGGTTTTGGACAAAATTCGACATAGCAGAATATTTTCCCTGCCGACATCCAAATCGGAGATAGCCATTTTGTCCGCCTTGAGCCAAGGATTCCAACGATATAGGGCACTTGATCCTGGGACAAACGGTCTAAGAGTTATGAGCAATTTTGAACTTTTGGTTGCTGTAGCGCCACCTATGGGCCATTCGGGGTCATACTCTGATAGGTTGTCCCCAAACTGAGGCCTACCATCTGGCCAGGTTTCACGTCTCTAGGCCTTACGGTTTGGCCTGCACGATGCGTTTTACGAATCCTTACAATTACAATAGGGTTTCAGCATTTCATGCTTGAACCCCTAATAAGAATGAGGGCTTTTTGCCAGTTATAGCGCCACCTAAGGTCTGATCTCCATGAAACTCTGCATGCTTCCTCACCATGTTCTGACACATATGCTCATCAATTTTGGTGAAGTTCTGAGTTTTCATTTGGGATTTATTGGCTTTTGAGTGTATTTTGCCACGCCCCTTTTCTAAACGAGCCTGTTACAGCCACCCAAATGCAAAAGTTCAACTTTTTTTCGATAATTATTGATCTAGAGAGTCCAGAGAATTGTCCTAGACTGGTTTGGTTCCGATCGGGCGAAAAACCAGGGACTAGTTCGCAAAAGTAGGTTTTGGACAAAATTCGACATAGCAGAAAATTGTCCCTGCCTACATCCAAATCGGAGATAGCCATTTTGTCCGACTTGAGCCAAGGATTCCAACGATATAGGGCACTTGATCCTGGGACAAACGGTCTAAGAGTTATGAGCAATTTTGAACTTTTGGTTGCTGTAGCGCCACCTATGGGCCATTCGGGGTCATACTCTGATAGGTTGTCCCCAAACTGAGGCCTACCATCTGGCCAGGTTTCACGTCTCTAGGCCTTACGGTTTGGCCTGCACGATGCGTTTTACGAATCCTTACAATTACAATAGGGTTTCAGCATTTCATGCTTGAACCCCTAATAAGAATGAGGGCTTTTTGCCAGTTATAGCGCCACCTAAGGTCCGATCTCCATGAAACTCTGCATGCTTCCTCACCATGTTCTGACACATATGCTCATCAATTTTGGTGAAGTTCTGAGTTTTCATTTGGGATTTATTGGCTTTTGAGTGTATTTTGCCACGCCCCTTTTCTAAACGAGCCTGTTACAGCCACCCAAATGCAAAAGTTCAACTTTTTTTCGATAATTATTGATCTAGAGAGTCCAGAGAATTGTCCTAGACTGGTTTGGTTCCGATCGGGCGAAAAACCAGGGACTAGTTCGCAAAAGTAGGTTTTGGACAAAATTCGACATAGCAGAAAATTGTCCCTGCCTACATCCAAATCGGAGATAGCCATTTTGTCCGACTTGAGCCAAGGATTCCAACGATATAGGGCACTTGATCCTGGGACAAACGGTCTAAGAGTTATGAGCAATTTTGAACTTTTGGTTGCTGTAGCGCCACCTATGGGCCATTCGGGGTCATACTCTGATAGGTTGTCCCCAAACTGAGGCCTACCATCTGGCCAGGTTTCACGTCTCTAGGCCTTACGGTTTGGCCTGCACGATGCGTTTTACGAATCCTTACAATTACAATAGGGTTTCAGCATTTCATGCTTGAACCCCTAATAAGAATGAGGGCTTTTTGCCAGTTATAGCGCCACCTAAGGTCCGATCTCCATGAAACTCTGCATGCTTCCTCACCATGTTCTGACACATATGCTCATCAATTTTGGTGAAGTTCTGAGTTTTCATTTGGGATTTATTGGCTTTTGAGTGTATTTTGCCACGCCCCTTTTCTAAACGAGCCTGTTACAGCCACCCAAATGCAAAAGTTCAACTTTTTTTCGATAATTATTGATCTAGAGAGTCCAGAGAATTGTCCTAGACTGGTTTGGTTCCGATCGGGCGAAAAACCAGGGACTAGTTCGCAAAAGTAGGTTTTGGACAAAATTCGACATAGCAGAATATTTTCCCTGCCGACATCCAAATCGGAGATAGCCATTTTGTCCGACTTGAGCCAAGGATTCCAACGATATAGGGCACTTGATCCTGGGACAAACGGTCTAAGAGTTATGAGCAATTTTGAACTTTTGGTTGCTGTAGCGCCACCTATGGGCCATTCGGGGTCATACTCTGATAGGTTGTCCCCAAACTGAGGCCTACCATCTGGCCAGGTTTCACGTCTCTAGGCCTTACGGTTTGGCCTGCACGATGCGTTTTACGAATCCTTACAATTACAATAGGGTTTCAGCATTTCATGCTTGAACCCCTAATAAGAATGAGGGCTTTTTGCCAGTTATAGCGCCACCTAAGGTCTGATCTCCATGAAACTCTGCATGCTTCCTCACCATGTTCTGACACATATGCTCATCAATTTTGGTGAAGTTCTGAGTTTTCATTTGGGATTTATTGGCTTTTGAGTGTATTTTGCCACGCCCCTTTTCTAAACGAGCCTGTTACAGCCACCCAAATGCAAAAGTTCAACTTTTTTTCGATAATTATTGATCTAGAGAGTCCAGAGAATTGTCCTAGACTGGTTTGGTTCCGATCGGGCGAAAAACCAGGGACTAGTTCGCAAAAGTAGGTTTTGGACAAAATTCGACATAGCAGAAAATTGTCCCTGCCTACATCCAAATCGGAGATAGCCATTTTGTCCGACTTGAGCCAAGGATTCCAACGATATAGGGCACTTGATCCTGGGACAAACGGTCTAAGAGTTATGAGCAATTTTGAACTTTTGGTTGCTGTAGCGCCACCTATGGGCCATTCGGGGTCATACTCTGATAGGTTGTCCCCAAACTGAGGCCTACCATCTGGCCAGGTTTCACGTCTCTAGGCCTTACGGTTTGGCCTGCACGATGCGTTTTACGAATCCTTACAATTACAATAGGGTTTCAGCATTTCATGCTTGAACCCCTAATAAGAATGAGGGCTTTTTGCCAGTTATAGCGCCACCTAAGGTCCGATCTCCATGAAACTCTGCATGCTTCCTCACCATGTTCTGACACATATGCTCATCAATTTTGGTGAAGTTCTGAGTTTTCATTTGGGATTTATTGGCTTTTGAGTGTATTTTGCCACGCCCCTTTTCTAAACGAGCCTGTTACAGCCACCCAAATGCAAAAGTTCAACTTTTTTTCGATAATTATTGATCTAGAGAGTCCAGAGAATTGTCCTAGACTGGTTTGGTTCCGATCGGGCGAAAAACCAGGGACTAGTTCGCAAAAGTAGGTTTTGGACAAAATTCGACATAGCAGAAAATTGTCCCTGCCTACATCCAAATCGGAGATAGCCATTTTGTCCGACTTGAGCCAAGGATTCCAACGATATAGGGCACTTGATCCTGGGACAAACGGTCTAAGAGTTATGAGCAATTTTGAACTTTTGGTTGCTGTAGCGCCACCTATGGGCCATTCGGGGTCATACTCTGATAGGTTGTCCCCAAACTGAGGCCTACCATCTGGCCAGGTTTCACGTCTCTAGGCCTTACGGTTTGGCCTGCACGATGCGTTTTACGAATCCTTACAATTACAATAGGGTTTCAGCATTTCATGCTTGAACCCCTAATAAGAATGAGGGCTTTTTGCCAGTTATAGCGCCACCTAAGGTCCGATCTCCATGAAACTCTGCATGCTTCCTCACCATGTTCTGACACATATGCTCATCAATTTTGGTGAAGTTCTGAGTTTTCATTTGGGATTTATTGGCTTTTGAGTGTATTTTGCCACGCCCCTTTTCTAAACGAGCCTGTTACAGCCACCCAAATGCAAAAGTTCAACTTTTTTTCGATAATTATTGATCTAGAGAGTCCAGAGAATTGTCCTAGACTGGTTTGGTTCCGATCGGGCGAAAAACCAGGGACTAGTTCGCAAAAGTAGGTTTTGGACAAAATTCGACATAGCAGAATATTTTCCCTGCCGACATCCAAATCGGAGATAGCCATTTTGTCCGCCTTGAGCCAAGGATTCCAACGATATAGGGCACTTGATCCTGGGACAAACGGTCTAAGAGTTATGAGCAATTTTGAACTTTTGGTTGCTGTAGCGCCACCTATGGGCCATTCGGGGTCATACTCTGATAGGTTGTCCCCAAACTGAGGCCTACCATCTGGCCAGGTTTCACGTCTCTAGGCCTTACGGTTTGGCCTGCACGATGCGTTTTACGAATCCTTACAATTACAATAGGGTTTCAGCATTTCATGCTTGAACCCCTAATAAGAATGAGGGCTTTTTGCCAGTTATAGCGCCACCTAAGGTCTGATCTCCATGAAACTCTGCATGCTTCCTCACCATGTTCTGACACATATGCTCATCAATTTTGGTGAAGTTCTGAGTTTTCATTTGGGATTTATTGGCTTTTGAGTGTATTTTGCCACGCCCCTTTTCTAAACGAGCCTGTTACAGCCACCCAAATGCAAAAGTTCAACTTTTTTTCGATAATTATTGATCTAGAGAGTCCAGAGAATTGTCCTAGACTGGTTTGGTTCCGATCGGGCGAAAAACCAGGGACTAGTTCGCAAAAGTAGGTTTTGGACAAAATTCGACATAGCAGAAAATTGTCCCTGCCTACATCCAAATCGGAGATAGCCATTTTGTCCGACTTGAGCCAAGGATTCCAACGATATAGGGCACTTGATCCTGGGACAAACGGTCTAAGAGTTATGAGCAATTTTGAACTTTTGGTTGCTGTAGCGCCACCTATGGGCCATTCGGGGTCATACTCTGATAGGTTGTCCCCAAACTGAGGCCTACCATCTGGCCAGGTTTCACGTCTCTAGGCCTTACGGTTTGGCCTGCACGATGCGTTTTACGAATCCTTACAATTACAATAGGGTTTCAGCATTTCATGCTTGAACCCCTAATAAGAATGAGGGCTTTTTGCCAGTTATAGCGCCACCTAAGGTCCGATCTCCATGAAACTCTGCATGCTTCCTCACCATGTTCTGACACATATGCTCATCAATTTTGGTGAAGTTCTGAGTTTTCATTTGGGATTTATTGGCTTTTGAGTGTATTTTGCCACGCCCCTTTTCTAAACGAGCCTGTTACAGCCACCCAAATGCAAAAGTTCAACTTTTTTTCGATAATTATTGATCTAGAGAGTCCAGAGAATTGTCCTAGACTGGTTTGGTTCCGATCGGGCGAAAAACCAGGGACTAGTTCGCAAAAGTAGGTTTTGGACAAAATTCGACATAGCAGAATATTTTCCCTGCCGACATCCAAATCGGAGATAGCCATTTTGTCCGCCTTGAGCCAAGGATTCCAACGATATAGGGCACTTGATCCTGGGACAAACGGTCTAAGAGTTATGAGCAATTTTGAACTTTTGGTTGCTGTAGCGCCACCTATGGGCCATTCGGGGTCATACTCTGATAGGTTGTCCCCAAACTGAGGCCTACCATCTGGCCAGGTTTCACGTCTCTAGGCCTTACGGTTTGGCCTGCACGATGCGTTTTACGAATCCTTACAATTACAATAGGGTTTCAGCATTTCATGCTTGAACCCCTAATAAGAATGAGGGCTTTTTGCCAGTTATAGCGCCACCTAAGGTCTGATCTCCATGAAACTCTGCATGCTTCCTCACCATGTTCTGACACATATGCTCATCAATTTTGGTGAAGTTCTGAGTTTTCATTTGGGATTTATTGGCTTTTGAGTGTATTTTGCCACGCCCCTTTTCTAAACGAGCCTGTTACAGCCACCCAAATGCAAAAGTTCAACTTTTTTTCGATAATTATTGATCTAGAGAGTCCAGAGAATTGTCCTAGACTGGTTTGGTTCCGATCGGGCGAAAAACCAGGGACTAGTTCGCAAAAGTAGGTTTTGGACAAAATTCGACATAGCAGAATATTTTCCCTGCCGACATCCAAATCGGAGATAGCCATTTTGTCCGCCTTGAGCCAAGGATTCCAACGATATAGGGCACTTGATCCTGGGACAAACGGTCTAAGAGTTATGAGCAATTTTGAACTTTTGGTTGCTGTAGCGCCACCTATGGGCCATTCGGGGTCATACTCTGATAGGTTGTCCCCAAACTGAGGCCTACCATCTGGCCAGGTTTCACGTCTCTAGGCCTTACGGTTTGGCCTGCACGATGCGTTTTACGAATCCTTACAATTACAATAGGGTTTCAGCATTTCATGCTTGAACCCCTAATAAGAATGAGGGCTTTTTGCCAGTTATAGCGCCACCTAAGGTCTGATCTCCATGAAACTCTGCATGCTTCCTCACCATGTTCTGACACATATGCTCATCAATTTTGGTGAAGTTCTGAGTTTTCATTTGGGATTTATTGGCTTTTGAGTGTATTTTGCCACGCCCCTTTTCTAAACGAGCCTGTTACAGCCACCCAAATGCAAAAGTTCAACTTTTTTTCGATAATTATTGATCTAGAGAGTCCAGAGAATTGTCCTAGACTGGTTTGGTTCCGATCGGGCGAAAAACCAGGGACTAGTTCGCAAAAGTAGGTTTTGGACAAAATTCGACATAGCAGAAAATTGTCCCTGCCTACATCCAAATCGGAGATAGCCATTTTGTCCGACTTGAGCCAAGGATTCCAACGATATAGGGCACTTGATCCTGGGACAAACGGTCTAAGAGTTATGAGCAATTTTGAACTTTTGGTTGCTGTAGCGCCACCTATGGGCCATTCGGGGTCATACTCTGATAGGTTGTCCCCAAACTGAGGCCTACCATCTGGCCAGGTTTCACGTCTCTAGGCCTTACGGTTTGGCCTGCACGATGCGTTTTACGAATCCTTACAATTACAATAGGGTTTCAGCATTTCATGCTTGAACCCCTAATAAGAATGAGGGCTTTTTGCCAGTTATAGCGCCACCTAAGGTCCGATCTCCATGAAACTCTGCATGCTTCCTCACCATGTTCTGACACATATGCTCATCAATTTTGGTGAAGTTCTGAGTTTTCATTTGGGATTTATTGGCTTTTGAGTGTATTTTGCCACGCCCCTTTTCTAAACGAGCCTGTTACAGCCACCCAAATGCAAAAGTTCAACTTTTTTTCGATAATTATTGATCTAGAGAGTCCAGAGAATTGTCCTAGACTGGTTTGGTTCCGATCGGGCGAAAAACCAGGGACTAGTTCGCAAAAGTAGGTTTTGGACAAAATTCGACATAGCAGAATATTTTCCCTGCCGACATCCAAATCGGAGATAGCCATTTTGTCCGCCTTGAGCCAAGGATTCCAACGATATAGGGCACTTGATCCTGGGACAAACGGTCTAAGAGTTATGAGCAATTTTGAACTTTTGGTTGCTGTAGCGCCACCTATGGGCCATTCGGGGTCATACTCTGATAGGTTGTCCCCAAACTGAGGCCTACCATCTGGCCAGGTTTCACGTCTCTAGGCCTTACGGTTTGGCCTGCACGATGCGTTTTACGAATCCTTACAATTACAATAGGGTTTCAGCATTTCATGCTTGAACCCCTAATAAGAATGAGGGCTTTTTGCCAGTTATAGCGCCACCTAAGGTCTGATCTCCATGAAACTCTGCATGCTTCCTCACCATGTTCTGACACATATGCTCATCAATTTTGGTGAAGTTCTGAGTTTTCATTTGGGATTTATTGGCTTTTGAGTGTATTTTGCCACGCCCCTTTTCTAAACGAGCCTGTTACAGCCACCCAAATGCAAAAGTTCAACTTTTTTTCGATAATTATTGATCTAGAGAGTCCAGAGAATTGTCCTAGACTGGTTTGGTTCCGATCGGGCGAAAAACCAGGGACTAGTTCGCAAAAGTAGGTTTTGGACAAAATTCGACATAGCAGAAAATTGTCCCTGCCTACATCCAAATCGGAGATAGCCATTTTGTCCGACTTGAGCCAAGGATTCCAACGATATAGGGCACTTGATCCTGGGACAAACGGTCTAAGAGTTATGAGCAATTTTGAACTTTTGGTTGCTGTAGCGCCACCTATGGGCCATTCGGGGTCATACTCTGATAGGTTGTCCCCAAACTGAGGCCTACCATCTGGCCAGGTTTCACGTCTCTAGGCCTTACGGTTTGGCCTGCACGATGCGTTTTACGAATCCTTACAATTACAATAGGGTTTCAGCATTTCATGCTTGAACCCCTAATAAGAATGAGGGCTTTTTGCCAGTTATAGCGCCACCTAAGGTCCGATCTCCATGAAACTCTGCATGCTTCCTCACCATGTTCTGACACATATGCTCATCAATTTTGGTGAAGTTCTGAGTTTTCATTTGGGATTTATTGGCTTTTGAGTGTATTTTGCCACGCCCCTTTTCTAAACGAGCCTGTTACAGCCACCCAAATGCAAAAGTTCAACTTTTTTTCGATAATTATTGATCTAGAGAGTCCAGAGAATTGTCCTAGACTGGTTTGGTTCCGATCGGGCGAAAAACCAGGGACTAGTTCGCAAAAGTAGGTTTTGGACAAAATTCGACATAGCAGAAAATTGTCCCTGCCTACATCCAAATCGGAGATAGCCATTTTGTCCGACTTGAGCCAAGGATTCCAACGATATAGGGCACTTGATCCTGGGACAAACGGTCTAAGAGTTATGAGCAATTTTGAACTTTTGGTTGCTGTAGCACCACCTATGGGCCATTCGGGGTCATACTCTGATAGGTTGTCCCCAAACTGAGGCCTACCATCTGGCCAGGTTTCACGTCTCTAGGCCTTAAGGTTTGGCCTGCACGATGCGTTTTACGAATCCTTACAATTACAATAGGGTTTCAGCATTTCATGCTTGAACCCCTAATAAGAATGAGGGCTTTTTGCCAGTTATAGCGCCACCTAAGGTCCGATCTCCATGAAACTCTGCATGCTTCCTCACCATGTTCTGACACATATGCTCATCAATTTTGGTGAAGTTCTGAGTTTTCATTTGGGATTTATTGGCTTTTGAGTGTATTTTGCCACGCCCCTTTTCTAAACGAGCCTGTTACAGCCACCCAAATGCAAAAGTTCAACTTTTTTTCGATAATTATTGATCTAGAGAGTCCAGAGAATTGTCCTAGACTGGTTTGGTTCCGATCGGGCGAAAAACCAGGGACTAGTTCGCAAAAGTAGGTTTTGGACAAAATTCGACATAGCAGAATATTTTCCCTGCCGACATCCAAATCGGAGATAGCCATTTTGTCCGCCTTGAGCCAAGGATTCCAACGATATAGGGCACTTGATCCTGGGACAAACGGTCTAAGAGTTATGAGCAATTTTGAACTTTTGGTTGCTGTAGCGCCACCTATGGGCCATTCGGGGTCATACTCTGATAGGTTGTCCCCAAACTGAGGCCTACCATCTGGCCAGGTTTCACGTCTCTAGGCCTTACGGTTTGGCCTGCACGATGCGTTTTACGAATCCTTACAATTACAATAGGGTTTCAGCATTTCATGCTTGAACCCCTAATAAGAATGAGGGCTTTTTGCCAGTTATAGCGCCACCTAAGGTCTGATCTCCATGAAACTCTGCATGCTTCCTCACCATGTTCTGACACATATGCTCATCAATTTTGGTGAAGTTCTGAGTTTTCATTTGGGATTTATTGGCTTTTGAGTGTATTTTGCCACGCCCCTTTTCTAAACGAGCCTGTTACAGCCACCCAAATGCAAAAGTTCAACTTTTTTTCGATAATTATTGATCTAGAGAGTCCAGAGAATTGTCCTAGACTGGTTTGGTTCCGATCGGGCGAAAAACCAGGGACTAGTTCGCAAAAGTAGGTTTTGGACAAAATTCGACATAGCAGAATATTTTCCCTGCCGACATCCAAATCGGAGATAGCCATTTTGTCCGCCTTGAGCCAAGGATTCCAACGATATAGGGCACTTGATCCTGGGACAAACGGTCTAAGAGTTATGAGCAATTTTGAACTTTTGGTTGCTGTAGCGCCACCTATGGGCCATTCGGGGTCATACTCTGATAGGTTGTCCCCAAACTGAGGCCTACCATCTGGCCAGGTTTCACGTCTCTAGGCCTTACGGTTTGGCCTGCACGATGCGTTTTACGAATCCTTACA
This sequence comes from Squalius cephalus, assembly GCF_949319135.1. NCBI lineage: Eukaryota > Metazoa > Chordata > Actinopteri > Cypriniformes > Leuciscidae > Squalius > Squalius cephalus. Next base: position 20,788 of record NW_027645816.1, read on the forward strand.
ATTACAATAGGGTTTCAGCATTTCATGCTTGAACCCCTAATAAGAATGAGGGCTTTTTGCCAGTTATAGCGCCACCTAAGGTCTGATCTCCATGAAACTCTGCATGCTTCCTCACCATGTTCTGACACATATGCTCATCAATTTTGGTGAAGTTCTGAGTTTTCATTTGGGATTTATTGGCTTTTGAGTGTATTTTGCCACGCCCCTTTTCTAAACGAGCCTGTTACAGCCACCCAAATGCAAAAGTTCAACTTTTTTTCGATAATTATTGATCTAGAGAGTCCAGAGAATTGTCCTAGACTGGTTTGGTTCCGATCGGGCGAAAAACCAGGGACTAGTTCGCAAAAGTAGGTTTTGGACAAAATTCGACATAGCAGAAAATTGTCCCTGCCTACATCCAAATCGGAGATAGCCATTTTGTCCGACTTGAGCCAAGGATTCCAACGATATAGGGCACTTGATCCTGGGACAAACGGTCTAAGAGTTATGAGCAATTTTGAACTTTTGGTTGCTGTAGCGCCACCTATGGGCCATTCGGGGTCATACTCTGATAGGTTGTCCCCAAACTGAGGCCTACCATCTGGCCAGGTTTCACGTCTCTAGGCCTTACGGTTTGGCCTGCACGATGCGTTTTACGAATCCTTACAATTACAATAGGGTTTCAGCATTTCATGCTTGAACCCCTAATAAGAATGAGGGCTTTTTGCCAGTTATAGCGCCACCTAAGGTCCGATCTCCATGAAACTCTGCATGCTTCCTCACCATGTTCTGACACATATGCTCATCAATTTTGGTGAAGTTCTGAGTTTTCATTTGGGATTTATTGGCTTTTGAGTGTATTTTGCCACGCCCCTTTTCTAAACGAGCCTGTTACAGCCACCCAAATGCAAAAGTTCAACTTTTTTTCGATAATTATTGATCTAGAGAGTCCAGAGAATTGTCCTAGACTGGTTTGGTTCCGATCGGGCGAAAAACCAGGGACTAGTTCGCAAAAGTAGGTTTTGGACAAAATTCGACATAGCAGAATATTTTCCCTGCCGACATCCAAATCGGAGATAGCCATTTTGTCCGCCTTGAGCCAAGGATTCCAACGATATAGGGCACTTGATCCTGGGACAAACGGTCTAAGAGTTATGAGCAATTTTGAACTTTTGGTTGCTGTAGCGCCACCTATGGGCCATTCGGGGTCATACTCTGATAGGTTGTCCCCAAACTGAGGCCTACCATCTGGCCAGGTTTCACGTCTCTAGGCCTTACGGTTTGGCCTGCACGATGCGTTTTACGAATCCTTACAATTACAATAGGGTTTCAGCATTTCATGCTTGAACCCCTAATAAGAATGAGGGCTTTTTGCCAGTTATAGCGCCACCTAAGGTCTGATCTCCATGAAACTCTGCATGCTTCCTCACCATGTTCTGACACATATGCTCATCAATTTTGGTGAAGTTCTGAGTTTTCATTTGGGATTTATTGGCTTTTGAGTGTATTTTGCCACGCCCCTTTTCTAAACGAGCCTGTTACAGCCACCCAAATGCAAAAGTTCAACTTTTTTTCGATAATTATTGATCTAGAGAGTCCAGAGAATTGTCCTAGACTGGTTTGGTTCCGATCGGGCGAAAAACCAGGGACTAGTTCGCAAAAGTAGGTTTTGGACAAAATTCGACATAGCAGAATATTTTCCCTGCCGACATCCAAATCGGAGATAGCCATTTTGTCCGCCTTGAGCCAAGGATTCCAACGATATAGGGCACTTGATCCTGGGACAAACGGTCTAAGAGTTATGAGCAATTTTGAACTTTTGGTTGCTGTAGCGCCACCTATGGGCCATTCGGGGTCATACTCTGATAGGTTGTCCCCAAACTGAGGCCTACCATCTGGCCAGGTTTCACGTCTCTAGGCCTTACGGTTTGGCCTGCACGATGCGTTTTACGAATCCTTACAATTACAATAGGGTTTCAGCATTTCATGCTTGAACCCCTAATAAGAATGAGGGCTTTTTGCCAGTTATAGCGCCACCTAAGGTCTGATCTCCATGAAACTCTGCATGCTTCCTCACCATGTTCTGACACATATGCTCATCAATTTTGGTGAAGTTCTGAGTTTTCATTTGGGATTTATTGGCTTTTGAGTGTATTTTGCCACGCCCCTTTTCTAAACGAGCCTGTTACAGCCACCCAAATGCAAAAGTTCAACTTTTTTTCGATAATTATTGATCTAGAGAGTCCAGAGAATTGTCCTAGACTGGTTTGGTTCCGATCGGGCGAAAAACCAGGGACTAGTTCGCAAAAGTAGGTTTTGGACAAAATTCGACATAGCAGAAAATTGTCCCTGCCTACATCCAAATCGGAGATAGCCATTTTGTCCGACTTGAGCCAAGGATTCCAACGATATAGGGCACTTGATCCTGGGACAAACGGTCTAAGAGTTATGAGCAATTTTGAACTTTTGGTTGCTGTAGCGCCACCTATGGGCCATTCGGGGTCATACTCTGATAGGTTGTCCCCAAACTGAGGCCTACCATCTGGCCAGGTTTCACGTCTCTAGGCCTTACGGTTTGGCCTGCACGATGCGTTTTACGAATCCTTACAATTACAATAGGGTTTCAGCATTTCATGCTTGAACCCCTAATAAGAATGAGGGCTTTTTGCCAGTTATAGCGCCACCTAAGGTCCGATCTCCATGAAACTCTGCATGCTTCCTCACCATGTTCTGACACATATGCTCATCAATTTTGGTGAAGTTCTGAGTTTTCATTTGGGATTTATTGGCTTTTGAGTGTATTTTGCCACGCCCCTTTTCTAAACGAGCCTGTTACAGCCACCCAAATGCAAAAGTTCAACTTTTTTTCGATAATTATTGATCTAGAGAGTCCAGAGAATTGTCCTAGACTGGTTTGGTTCCGATCGGGCGAAAAACCAGGGACTAGTTCGCAAAAGTAGGTTTTGGACAAAATTCGACATAGCAGAATATTTTCCCTGCCGACATCCAAATCGGAGATAGCCATTTTGTCCGCCTTGAGCCAAGGATTCCAACGATATAGGGCACTTGATCCTGGGACAAACGGTCTAAGAGTTATGAGCAATTTTGAACTTTTGGTTGCTGTAGCGCCACCTATGGGCCATTCGGGGTCATACTCTGATAGGTTGTCCCCAAACTGAGGCCTACCATCTGGCCAGGTTTCACGTCTCTAGGCCTTACGGTTTGGCCTGCACGATGCGTTTTACGAATCCTTACAATTACAATAGGGTTTCAGCATTTCATGCTTGAACCCCTAATAAGAATGAGGGCTTTTTGCCAGTTATAGCGCCACCTAAGGTCTGATCTCCATGAAACTCTGCATGCTTCCTCACCATGTTCTGACACATATGCTCATCAATTTTGGTGAAGTTCTGAGTTTTCATTTGGGATTTATTGGCTTTTGAGTGTATTTTGCCACGCCCCTTTTCTAAACGAGCCTGTTACAGCCACCCAAATGCAAAAGTTCAACTTTTTTTCGATAATTATTGATCTAGAGAGTCCAGAGAATTGTCCTAGACTGGTTTGGTTCCGATCGGGCGAAAAACCAGGGACTAGTTCGCAAAAGTAGGTTTTGGACAAAATTCGACATAGCAGAAAATTGTCCCTGCCTACATCCAAATCGGAGATAGCCATTTTGTCCGACTTGAGCCAAGGATTCCAACGATATAGGGCACTTGATCCTGGGACAAACGGTCTAAGAGTTATGAGCAATTTTGAACTTTTGGTTGCTGTAGCGCCACCTATGGGCCATTCGGGGTCATACTCTGATAGGTTGTCCCCAAACTGAGGCCTACCATCTGGCCAGGTTTCACGTCTCTAGGCCTTACGGTTTGGCCTGCACGATGCGTTTTACGAATCCTTACAATTACAATAGGGTTTCAGCATTTCATGCTTGAACCCCTAATAAGAATGAGGGCTTTTTGCCAGTTATAGCGCCACCTAAGGTCCGATCTCCATGAAACTCTGCATGCTTCCTCACCATGTTCTGACACATATGCTCATCAATTTTGGTGAAGTTCTGAGTTTTCATTTGGGATTTATTGGCTTTTGAGTGTATTTTGCCACGCCCCTTTTCTAAACGAGCCTGTTACAGCCACCCAAATGCAAAAGTTCAACTTTTTTTCGATAATTATTGATCTAGAGAGTCCAGAGAATTGTCCTAGACTGGTTTGGTTCCGATCGGGCGAAAAACCAGGGACTAGTTCGCAAAAGTAGGTTTTGGACAAAATTCGACATAGCAGAAAATTGTCCCTGCCTACATCCAAATCGGAGATAGCCATTTTGTCCGACTTGAGCCAAGGATTCCAACGATATAGGGCACTTGATCCTGGGACAAACGGTCTAAGAGTTATGAGCAATTTTGAACTTTTGGTTGCTGTAGCACCACCTATGGGCCATTCGGGGTCATACTCTGATAGGTTGTCCCCAAACTGAGGCCTACCATCTGGCCAGGTTTCACGTCTCTAGGCCTTACGGTTTGGCCTGCACGATGCGTTTTACGAATCCTTACAATTACAATAGGGTTTCAGCATTTCATGCTTGAACCCCTAATAAGAATGAGGGCTTTTTGCCAGTTATAGCGCCACCTAAGGTCCGATCTCCATGAAACTCTGCATGCTTCCTCACCATGTTCTGACACATATGCTCATCAATTTTGGTGAAGTTCTGAGTTTTCATTTGGGATTTATTGGCTTTTGAGTGTATTTTGCCACGCCCCTTTTCTAAACGAGCCTGTTACAGCCACCCAAATGCAAAAGTTCAACTTTTTTTCGATAATTATTGATCTAGAGAGTCCAGAGAATTGTCCTAGACTGGTTTGGTTCCGATCGGGCGAAAAACCAGGGACTAGTTCGCAAAAGTAGGTTTTGGACAAAATTCGACATAGCAGAATATTTTCCCTGCCGACATCCAAATCGGAGATAGCCATTTTGTCCGCCTTGAGCCAAGGATTCCAACGATATAGGGCACTTGATCCTGGGACAAACGGTCTAAGAGTTATGAGCAATTTTGAACTTTTGGTTGCTGTAGCGCCACCTATGGGCCATTCGGGGTCATACTCTGATAGGTTGTCCCCAAACTGAGGCCTACCATCTGGCCAGGTTTCACGTCTCTAGGCCTTACGGTTTGGCCTGCACGATGCGTTTTACGAATCCTTACAATTACAATAGGGTTTCAGCATTTCATGCTTGAACCCCTAATAAGAATGAGGGCTTTTTGCCAGTTATAGCGCCACCTAAGGTCTGATCTCCATGAAACTCTGCATGCTTCCTCACCATGTTCTGACACATATGCTCATCAATTTTGGTGAAGTTCTGAGTTTTCATTTGGGATTTATTGGCTTTTGAGTGTATTTTGCCACGCCCCTTTTCTAAACGAGCCTGTTACAGCCACCCAAATGCAAAAGTTCAACTTTTTTTCGATAATTATTGATCTAGAGAGTCCAGAGAATTGTCCTAGACTGGTTTGGTTCCGATCGGGCGAAAAACCAGGGACTAGTTCGCAAAAGTAGGTTTTGGACAAAATTCGACATAGCAGAAAATTGTCCCTGCCTACATCCAAATCGGAGATAGCCATTTTGTCCGACTTGAGCCAAGGATTCCAACGATATAGGGCACTTGATCCTGGGACAAACGGTCTAAGAGTTATGAGCAATTTTGAACTTTTGGTTGCTGTAGCGCCACCTATGGGCCATTCGGGGTCATACTCTGATAGGTTGTCCCCAAACTGAGGCCTACCATCTGGCCAGGTTTCACGTCTCTAGGCCTTACGGTTTGGCCTGCACGATGCGTTTTACGAATCCTTACAATTACAATAGGGTTTCAGCATTTCATGCTTGAACCCCTAATAAGAATGAGGGCTTTTTGCCAGTTATAGCGCCACCTAAGGTCCGATCTCCATGAAACTCTGCATGCTTCCTCACCATGTTCTGACACATATGCTCATCAATTTTGGTGAAGTTCTGAGTTTTCATTTGGGATTTATTGGCTTTTGAGTGTATTTTGCCACGCCCCTTTTCTAAACGAGCCTGTTACAGCCACCCAAATGCAAAAGTTCAACTTTTTTTCGATAATTATTGATCTAGAGAGTCCAGAGAATTGTCCTAGACTGGTTTGGTTCCGATCGGGCGAAAAACCAGGGACTAGTTCGCAAAAGTAGGTTTTGGACAAAATTCGACATAGCAGAATATTTTCCCTGCCGACATCCAAATCGGAGATAGCCATTTTGTCCGCCTTGAGCCAAGGATTCCAACGATATAGGGCACTTGATCCTGGGACAAACGGTCTAAGAGTTATGAGCAATTTTGAACTTTTGGTTGCTGTAGCGCCACCTATGGGCCATTCGGGGTCATACTCTGATAGGTTGTCCCCAAACTGAGGCCTACCATCTGGCCAGGTTTCACGTCTCTAGGCCTTACGGTTTGGCCTGCACGATGCGTTTTACGAATCCTTACAATTACAATAGGGTTTCAGCATTTCATGCTTGAACCCCTAATAAGAATGAGGGCTTTTTGCCAGTTATAGCGCCACCTAAGGTCTGATCTCCATGAAACTCTGCATGCTTCCTCACCATGTTCTGACACATATGCTCATCAATTTTGGTGAAGTTCTGAGTTTTCATTTGGGATTTATTGGCTTTTGAGTGTATTTTGCCACGCCCCTTTTCTAAACGAGCCTGTTACAGCCACCCAAATGCAAAAGTTCAACTTTTTTTCGATAATTATTGATCTAGAGAGTCCAGAGAATTGTCCTAGACTGGTTTGGTTCCGATCGGGCGAAAAACCAGGGACTAGTTCGCAAAAGTAGGTTTTGGACAAAATTCGACATAGCAGAATATTTTCCCTGCCGACATCCAAATCGGAGATAGCCATTTTGTCCGCCTTGAGCCAAGGATTCCAACGATATAGGGCACTTGATCCTGGGACAAACGGTCTAAGAGTTATGAGCAATTTTGAACTTTTGGTTGCTGTAGCGCCACCTATGGGCCATTCGGGGTCATACTCTGATAGGTTGTCCCCAAACTGAGGCCTACCATCTGGCCAGGTTTCACGTCTCTAGGCCTTACGGTTTGGCCTGCACGATGCGTTTTACGAATCCTTACAATTACAATAGGGTTTCAGCATTTCATGCTTGAACCCCTAATAAGAATGAGGGCTTTTTGCCAGTTATAGCGCCACCTAAGGTCTGATCTCCATGAAACTCTGCATGCTTCCTCACCATGTTCTGACACATATGCTCATCAATTTTGGTGAAGTTCTGAGTTTTCATTTGGGATTTATTGGCTTTTGAGTGTATTTTGCCACGCCCCTTTTCTAAACGAGCCTGTTACAGCCACCCAAATGCAAAAGTTCAACTTTTTTTCGATAATTATTGATCTAGAGAGTCCAGAGAATTGTCCTAGACTGGTTTGGTTCCGATCGGGCGAAAAACCAGGGACTAGTTCGCAAAAGTAGGTTTTGGACAAAATTCGACATAGCAGAAAATTGTCCCTGCCTACATCCAAATCGGAGATAGCCATTTTGTCCGACTTGAGCCAAGGATTCCAACGATATAGGGCACTTGATCCTGGGACAAACGGTCTAAGAGTTATGAGCAATTTTGAACTTTTGGTTGCTGTAGCGCCACCTATGGGCCATTCGGGGTCATACTCTGATAGGTTGTCCCCAAACTGAGGCCTACCATCTGGCCAGGTTTCACGTCTCTAGGCCTTACGGTTTGGCCTGCACGATGCGTTTTACGAATCCTTACAATTACAATAGGGTTTCAGCATTTCATGCTTGAACCCCTAATAAGAATGAGGGCTTTTTGCCAGTTATAGCGCCACCTAAGGTCCGATCTCCATGAAACTCTGCATGCTTCCTCACCATGTTCTGACACATATGCTCATCAATTTTGGTGAAGTTCTGAGTTTTCATTTGGGATTTATTGGCTTTTGAGTGTATTTTGCCACGCCCCTTTTCTAAACGAGCCTGTTACAGCCACCCAAATGCAAAAGTTCAACTTTTTTTCGATAATTATTGATCTAGAGAGTCCAGAGAATTGTCCTAGACTGGTTTGGTTCCGATCGGGCGAAAAACCAGGGACTAGTTCGCAAAAGTAGGTTTTGGACAAAATTCGACATAGCAGAAAATTGTCCCTGCCTACATCCAAATCGGAGATAGCCATTTTGTCCGCCTTGAGCCAAGGATTCCAACGATATAGGGCACTTGATCCTGGGACAAACGGTCTAAGAGTTATGAGCAATTTTGAACTTTTGGTTGCTGTAGCGCCACCTATGGGCCATTCGGGGTCATACTCTGATAGGTTGTCCCCAAACTGAGGCCTACCATCTGGCCAGGTTTCACGTCTCTAGGCCTTACGGTTTGGCCTGCACGATGCGTTTTACGAATCCTTACAATTACAATAGGGTTTCAGCATTTCATGCTTGAACCCCTAATAAGAATGAGGGCTTTTTGCCAGTTATAGCGCCACCTAAGGTCCGATCTCCATGAAACTCTGCATGCTTCCTCACCATGTTCTGACACATATGCTCATCAATTTTGGTGAAGTTCTGAGTTTTCATTTGGGATTTATTGGCTTTTGAGTGTATTTTGCCACGCCCCTTTTCTAAACGAGCCTGTTACAGCCACCCAAATGCAAAAGTTCAACTTTTTTTCGATAATTATTGATCTAGAGAGTCCAGAGAATTGTCCTAGACTGGTTTGGTTCCGATCGGGCGAAAAACCAGGGACTAGTTCGCAAAAGTAGGTTTTGGACAAAATTCGACATAGCAGAATATTTTCCCTGCCGACATCCAAATCGGAGATAGCCATTTTGTCCGCCTTGAGCCAAGGATTCCAACGATATAGGGCACTTGATCCTGGGACAAACGGTCTAAGAGTTATGAGCAATTTTGAACTTTTGGTTGCTGTAGCGCCACCTATGGGCCATTCGGGGTCATACTCTGATAGGTTGTCCCCAAACTGAGGCCTACCATCTGGCCAGGTTTCACGTCTCTAGGCCTTACGGTTTGGCCTGCACGATGCGTTTTACGAATCCTTACAATTACAATAGGGTTTCAGCATTTCATGCTTGAACCCCTAATAAGAATGAGGGCTTTTTGCCAGTTATAGCGCCACCTAAGGTCTGATCTCCATGAAACTCTGCATGCTTCCTCACCATGTTCTGACACATATGCTCATCAATTTTGGTGAAGTTCTGAGTTTTCATTTGGGATTTATTGGCTTTTGAGTGTATTTTGCCACGCCCCTTTTCTAAACGAGCCTGTTACAGCCACCCAAATGCAAAAGTTCAACTTTTTTTCGATAATTATTGATCTAGAGAGTCCAGAGAATTGTCCTAGACTGGTTTGGTTCCGATCGGGCGAAAAACCAGGGACTAGTTCGCAAAAGTAGGTTTTGGACAAAATTCGACATAGCAGAATATTTTCCCTGCCGACATCCAAATCGGAGATAGCCATTTTGTCCGCCTTGAGCCAAGGATTCCAACGATATAGGGCACTTGATCCTGGGACAAACGGTCTAAGAGTTATGAGCAATTTTGAACTTTTGGTTGCTGTAGCGCCACCTATGGGCCATTCGGGGTCATACTCTGATAGGTTGTCCCCAAACTGAGGCCTACCATCTGGCCAGGTTTCACGTCTCTAGGCCTTACGGTTTGGCCTGCACGATGCGTTTTACGAATCCTTACAATTACAATAGGGTTTCAGCATTTCATGCTTGAACCCCTAATAAGAATGAGGGCTTTTTGCCAGTTATAGCGCCACCTAAGGTCTGATCTCCATGAAACTCTGCATGCTTCCTCACCATGTTCTGACACATATGCTCATCAATTTTGGTGAAGTTCTGAGTTTTCATTTGGGATTTATTGGCTTTTGAGTGTATTTTGCCACGCCCCTTTTCTAAACGAGCCTGTTACAGCCACCCAAATGCAAAAGTTCAACTTTTTTTCGATAATTATTGATCTAGAGAGTCCAGAGAATTGTCCTAGACTGGTTTGGTTCCGATCGGGCGAAAAACCAGGGACTAGTTCGCAAAAGTAGGTTTTGGACAAAATTCGACATAGCAGAAAATTGTCCCTGCCTACATCCAAATCGGAGATAGCCATTTTGTCCGACTTGAGCCAAGGATTCCAACGATATAGGGCACTTGATCCTGGGACAAACGGTCTAAGAGTTATGAGCAATTTTGAACTTTTGGTTGCTGTAGCGCCACCTATGGGCCATTCGGGGTCATACTCTGATAGGTTGTCCCCAAACTGAGGCCTACCATCTGGCCAGGTTTCACGTCTCTAGGCCTTACGGTTTGGCCTGCACGATGCGTTTTACGAATCCTTACAATTACAATAGGGTTTCAGCATTTCATGCTTGAACCCCTAATAAGAATGAGGGCTTTTTGCCAGTTATAGCGCCACCTAAGGTCCGATCTCCATGAAACTCTGCATGCTTCCTCACCATGTTCTGACACATATGCTCATCAATTTTGGTGAAGTTCTGAGTTTTCATTTGGGATTTATTGGCTTTTGAGTGTATTTTGCCACGCCCCTTTTCTAAACGAGCCTGTTACAGCCACCCAAATGCAAAAGTTCAACTTTTTTTCGATAATTATTGATCTAGAGAGTCCAGAGAATTGTCCTAGACTGGTTTGGTTCCGATCGGGCGAAAAACCAGGGACTAGTTCGCAAAAGTAGGTTTTGGACAAAATTCGACATAGCAGAAAATTGTCCCTGCCTACATCCAAATCGGAGATAGCCATTTTGTCCGACTTGAGCCAAGGATTCCAACGATATAGGGCACTTGATCCTGGGACAAACGGTCTAAGAGTTATGAGCAATTTTGAACTTTTGGTTGCTGTAGCGCCACCTATGGGCCATTCGGGGTCATACTCTGATAGGTTGTCCCCAAACTGAGGCCTACCATCTGGCCAGGTTTCACGTCTCTAGGCCTTACGGTTTGGCCTGCACGATGCGTTTTACGAATCCTTACAATTACAATAGGGTTTCAGCATTTCATGCTTGAACCCCTAATAAGAATGAGGGCTTTTTGCCAGTTATAGCGCCACCTAAGGTCCGATCTCCATGAAACTCTGCATGCTTCCTCACCATGTTCTGACACATATGCTCATCAATTTTGGTGAAGTTCTGAGTTTTCATTTGGGATTTATTGGCTTTTGAGTGTATTTTGCCACGCCCCTTTTCTAAACGAGCCTGTTACAGCCACCCAAATGCAAAAGTTCAACTTTTTTTCGATAATTATTGATCTAGAGAGTCCAGAGAATTGTCCTAGACTGGTTTGGTTCCGATCGGGCGAAAAACCAGGGACTAGTTCGCAAAAGTAGGTTTTGGACAAAATTCGACATAGCAGAATATTTTCCCTGCCGACATCCAAATCGGAGATAGCCATTTTGTCCGCCTTGAGCCAAGGATTCCAACGATATAGGGCACTTGATCCTGGGACAAACGGTCTAAGAGTTATGAGCAATTTTGAACTTTTGGTTGCTGTAGCGCCACCTATGGGCCATTCGGGGTCATACTCTGATAGGTTGTCCCCAAACTGAGGCCTACCATCTGGCCAGGTTTCACGTCTCTAGGCCTTACGGTTTGGCCTGCACGATGCGTTTTACGAATCCTTACAATTACAATAGGGTTTCAGCATTTCATGCTTGAACCCCTAATAAGAATGAGGGCTTTTTGCCAGTTATAGCGCCACCTAAGGTCTGATCTCCATGAAACTCTGCATGCTTCCTCACCATGTTCTGACACATATGCTCATCAATTTTGGTGAAGTTCTGAGTTTTCATTTGGGATTTATTGGCTTTTGAGTGTATTTTGCCACGCCCCTTTTCTAAACGAGCCTGTTACAGCCACCCAAATGCAAAAGTTCAACTTTTTTTCGATAATTATTGATCTAGAGAGTCCAGAGAATTGTCCTAGACTGGTTTGGTTCCGATCGGGCGAAAAACCAGGGACTAGTTCGCAAAAGTAGGTTTTGGACAAAATTCGACATAGCAGAATATTTTCCCTGCCGACATCCAAATCGGAGATAGCCATTTTGTCCGCCTTGAGCCAAGGATTCCAACGATATAGGGCACTTGATCCTGGGACAAACGGTCTAAGAGTTATGAGCAATTTTGAACTTTTGGTTGCTGTAGCGCCACCTATGGGCCATTCGGGGTCATACTCTGATAGGTTGTCCCCAAACTGAGGCCTACCATCTGGCCAGGTTTCACGTCTCTAGGCCTTACGGTTTGGCCTGCACGATGCGTTTTACGAATCCTTACAATTACAATAGGGTTTCAGCATTTCATGCTTGAACCCCTAATAAGAATGAGGGCTTTTTGCCAGTTATAGCGCCACCTAAGGTCTGATCTCCATGAAACTCTGCATGCTTCCTCACCATGTTCTGACACATATGCTCATCAATTTTGGTGAAGTTCTGAGTTTTCATTTGGGATTTATTGGCTTTTGAGTGTATTTTGCCACGCCCCTTTTCTAAACGAGCCTGTTACAGCCACCCAAATGCAAAAGTTCAACTTTTTTTCGATAATTATTGATCTAGAGAGTCCAGAGAATTGTCCTAGACTGGTTTGGTTCCGATCGGGCGAAAAACCAGGGACTAGTTCGCAAAAGTAGGTTTTGGACAAAATTCGACATAGCAGAAAATTGTCCCTGCCTACATCCAAATCGGAGATAGCCATTTTGTCCGACTTGAGCCAAGGATTCCAACGATATAGGGCACTTGATCCTGGGACAAACGGTCTAAGAGTTATGAGCAATTTTGAACTTTTGGTTGCTGTAGCGCCACCTATGGGCCATTCGGGGTCATACTCTGATAGGTTGTCCCCAAACTGAGGCCTACCATCTGGCCAGGTTTCACGTCTCTAGGCCTTACGGTTTGGCCTGCACGATGCGTTTTACGAATCCTTACAATTACAATAGGGTTTCAGCATTTCATGCTTGAACCCCTAATAAGAATGAGGGCTTTTTGCCAGTTATAGCGCCACCTAAGGTCCGATCTCCATGAAACTCTGCATGCTTCCTCACCATGTTCTGACACATATGCTCATCAATTTTGGTGAAGTTCTGAGTTTTCATTTGGGATTTATTGGCTTTTGAGTGTATTTTGCCACGCCCCTTTTCTAAACGAGCCTGTTACAGCCACCCAAATGCAAAAGTTCAACTTTTTTTCGATAATTATTGATCTAGAGAGTCCAGAGAATTGTCCTAGACTGGTTTGGTTCCGATCGGGCGAAAAACCAGGGACTAGTTCGCAAAAGTAGGTTTTGGACAAAATTCGACATAGCAGAAAATTGTCCCTGCCTACATCCAAATCGGAGATAGCCATTTTGTCCGACTTGAGCCAAGGATTCCAACGATATAGGGCACTTGATCCTGGGACAAACGGTCTAAGAGTTATGAGCAATTTTGAACTTTTGGTTGCTGTAGCGCCACCTATGGGCCATTCGGGGTCATACTCTGATAGGTTGTCCCCAAACTGAGGCCTACCATCTGGCCAGGTTTCACGTCTCTAGGCCTTACGGTTTGGCCTGCACGATGCGTTTTACGAATCCTTACAATTACAATAGGGTTTCAGCATTTCATGCTTGAACCCCTAATAAGAATGAGGGCTTTTTGCCAGTTATAGCGCCACCTAAGGTCCGATCTCCATGAAACTCTGCATGCTTCCTCACCATGTTCTGACACATATGCTCATCAATTTTGGTGAAGTTCTGAGTTTTCATTTGGGATTTATTGGCTTTTGAGTGTATTTTGCCACGCCCCTTTTCTAAACGAGCCTGTTACAGCCACCCAAATGCAAAAGTTCAACTTTTTTTCGATAATTATTGATCTAGAGAGTCCAGAGAATTGTCCTAGACTGGTTTGGTTCCGATCGGGCGAAAAACCAGGGACTAGTTCGCAAAAGTAGGTTTTGGACAAAATTCGACATAGCAGAATATTTTCCCTGCCGACATCCAAATCGGAGATAGCCATTTTGTCCGCCTTGAGCCAAGGATTCCAACGATATAGGGCACTTGATCCTGGGACAAACGGTCTAAGAGTTATGAGCAATTTTGAACTTTTGGTTGCTGTAGCGCCACCTATGGGCCATTCGGGGTCATACTCTGATAGGTTGTCCCCAAACTGAGGCCTACCATCTGGCCAGGTTTCACGTCTCTAGGCCTTATGGTTTGGCCTGCACGATGCGTTTTACGAATCCTTACAATTACAATAGGGTTTCAGCATTTCATGCTTGAACCCCTAATAAGAATGAGGGCTTTTTGCCAGTTATAGCGCCACCTAAGGTCTGATCTCCATGAAACTCTGCATGCTTCCTCACCATGTTCTGACACATATGCTCATCAATTTTGGTGAAGTTCTGAGTTTTCATTTGGGATTTATTGGCTTTTGAGTGTATTTTGCCACGCCCCTTTTCTAAACGAGCCTGTTACAGCCACCCAAATGCAAAAGTTCAACTTTTTTTCGATAATTATTGATCTAGAGAGTCCAGAGAATTGTCCTAGACTGGTTTGGTTCCGATCGGGCGAAAAACCAGGGACTAGTTCGCAAAAGTAGGTTTTGGACAAAATTCGACATAGCAGAAAATTGTCCCTGCCTACATCCAAATCGGAGATAGCCATTTTGTCCGACTTGAGCCAAGGATTCCAACGATATAGGGCACTTGATCCTGGGACAAACGGTCTAAGAGTTATGAGCAATTTTGAACTTTTGGTTGCTGTAGCGCCACCTATGGGCCATTCGGGGTCATACTCTGATAGGTTGTCCCCAAACTGAGGCCTACCATCTGGCCAGGTTTCACGTCTCTAGGCCTTACGGTTTGGCCTGCACGATGCGTTTTACGAATCCTTACAATTACAATAGGGTTTCAGCATTTCATGCTTGAACCCCTAATAAGAATGAGGGCTTTTTGCCAGTTATAGCGCCACCTAAGGTCCGATCTCCATGAAACTCTGCATGCTTCCTCACCATGTTCTGACACATATGCTCATCAATTTTGGTGAAGTTCTGAGTTTTCATTTGGGATTTATTGGCTTTTGAGTGTATTTTGCCACGCCCCTTTTCTAAACGAGCCTGTTACAGCCACCCAAATGCAAAAGTTCAACTTTTTTTCGATAATTATTGATCTAGAGAGTCCAGAGAATTGTCCTAGACTGGTTTGGTTCCGATCGGGCGAAAAACCAGGGACTAGTTCGCAAAAGTAGGTTTTGGACAAAATTCGACATAGCAGAATATTTTCCCTGCCGACATCCAAATCGGAGATAGCCATTTTGTCCGCCTTGAGCCAAGGATTCCAACGATATAGGGCACTTGATCCTGGGACAAACGGTCTAAGAGTTATGAGCAATTTTGAACTTTTGGTTGCTGTAGCGCCACCTATGGGCCATTCGGGGTCATACTCTGATAGGTTGTCCCCAAACTGAGGCCTACCATCTGGCCAGGTTTCACGTCTCTAGGCCTTACGGTTTGGCCTGCACGATGCGTTTTACGAATCCTTACAATTACAATAGGGTTTCAGCATTTCATGCTTGAACCCCTAATAAGAATGAGGGCTTTTTGCCAGTTATAGCGCCACCTAAGGTCCGATCTCCATGAAACTCTGCATGCTTCCTCACCATGTTCTGACACATATGCTCATCAATTTTGGTGAAGTTCTGAGTTTTCATTTGGGATTTATTGGCTTTTGAGTGTATTTTGCCACGCCCCTTTTCTAAACGAGCCTGTTACAGCCACCCAAATGCAAAAGTTCAACTTTTTTTCGATAATTATTGATCTAGAGAGTCCAGAGAATTGTCCTAGACTGGTTTGGTTCCGATCGGGCGAAAAACCAGGGACTAGTTCGCAAAAGTAGGTTTTGGACAAAATTCGACATAGCAGAAAATTGTCCCTGCCTACATCCAAATCGGAGATAGCCATTTTGTCCGACTTGAGCCAAGGATTCCAACGATATAGGGCACTTGATCCTGGGACAAACGGTCTAAGAGTTATGAGCAATTTTGAACTTTTGGTTGCTGTAGCGCCACCTATGGGCCATTCGGGGTCATACTCTGATAGGTTGTCCCCAAACTGAGGCCTACCATCTGGCCAGGTTTCACGTCTCTAGGCCTTACGGTTTGGCCTGCACGATGCGTTTTACGAATCCTTACAATTACAATAGGGTTTCAGCATTTCATGCTTGAACCCCTAATAAGAATGAGGGCTTTTTGCCAGTTATAGCGCCACCTAAGGTCCGATCTCCATGAAACTCTGCATGCTTCCTCACCATGTTCTGACACATATGCTCATCAATTTTGGTGAAGTTCTGAGTTTTCATTTGGGATTTATTGGCTTTTGAGTGTATTTTGCCACGCCCCTTTTCTAAACGAGCCTGTTACAGCCACCCAAATGCAAAAGTTCAACTTTTTTTCGATAATTATTGATCTAGAGAGTCCAGAGAATTGTCCTAGACTGGTTTGGTTCCGATCGGGCGAAAAACCAGGGACTAGTTCGCAAAAGTAGGTTTTGGACAAAATTCGACATAGCAGAATATTTTCCCTGCCGACATCCAAATCGGAGATAGCCATTTTGTCCGCCTTGAGCCAAGGATTCCAACGATATAGGGCACTTGATCCTGGGACAAACGGTCTAAGAGTTATGAGCAATTTTGAACTTTTGGTTGCTGTAGCGCCACCTATGGGCCATTCGGGGTCATACTCTGATAGGTTGTCCCCAAACTGAGGCCTACCATCTGGCCAGGTTTCACGTCTCTAGGCCTTACGGTTTGGCCTGCACGATGCGTTTTACGAATCCTTACAATTACAATAGGGTTTCAGCATTTCATGCTTGAACCCCTAATAAGAATGAGGGCTTTTTGCCAGTTATAGCGCCACCTAAGGTCTGATCTCCATGAAACTCTGCATGCTTCCTCACCATGTTCTGACACATATGCTCATCAATTTTGGTGAAGTTCTGAGTTTTCATTTGGGATTTATTGGCTTTTGAGTGTATTTTGCCACGCCCCTTTTCTAAACGAGCCTGTTACAGCCACCCAAATGCAAAAGTTCAACTTTTTTTCGATAATTATTGATCTAGAGAGTCCAGAGAATTGTCCTAGACTGGTTTGGTTCCGATCGGGCGAAAAACCAGGGACTAGTTCGCAAAAGTAGGTTTTGGACAAAATTCGACATAGCAGAATATTTTCCCTGCCGACATCCAAATCGGAGATAGCCATTTTGTCCGCCTTGAGCCAAGGATTCCAACGATATAGGGCACTTGATCCTGGGACAAACGGTCTAAGAGTTATGAGCAATTTTGAACTTTTGGTTGCTGTAGCGCCACCTATGGGCCATTCGGGGTCATACTCTGATAGGTTGTCCCCAAACTGAGGCCTACCATCTGGCCAGGTTTCACGTCTCTAGGCCTTACGGTTTGGCCTGCACGATGCGTTTTACGAATCCTTACAATTACAATAGGGTTTCAGCATTTCATGCTTGAACCCCTAATAAGAATGAGGGCTTTTTGCCAGTTATAGCGCCACCTAAGGTCTGATCTCCATGAAACTCTGCATGCTTCCTCACCATGTTCTGACACATATGCTCATCAATTTTGGTGAAGTTCTGAGTTTTCATTTGGGATTTATTGGCTTTTGAGTGTATTTTGCCACGCCCCTTTTCTAAACGAGCCTGTTACAGCCACCCAAATGCAAAAGTTCAACTTTTTTTCGATAATTATTGATCTAGAGAGTCCAGAGAATTGTCCTAGACTGGTTTGGTTCCGATCGGGCGAAAAACCAGGGACTAGTTCGCAAAAGTAGGTTTTGGACAAAATTCGACATAGCAGAAAATTGTCCCTGCCTACATCCAAATCGGAGATAGCCATTTTGTCCGACTTGAGCCAAGGATTCCAACGATATAGGGCACTTGATCCTGGGACAAACGGTCTAAGAGTTATGAGCAATTTTGAACTTTTGGTTGCTGTAGCGCCACCTATGGGCCATTCGGGGTCATACTCTGATAGGTTGTCCCCAAACTGAGGCCTACCATCTGGCCAGGTTTCACGTCTCTAGGCCTTACGGTTTGGCCTGCACGATGCGTTTTACGAATCCTTACAATTACAATAGGGTTTCAGCATTTCATGCTTGAACCCCTAATAAGAATGAGGGCTTTTTGCCAGTTATAGCGCCACCTAAGGTCCGATCTCCATGAAACTCTGCATGCTTCCTCACCATGTTCTGACACATATGCTCATCAATTTTGGTGAAGTTCTGAGTTTTCATTTGGGATTTATTGGCTTTTGAGTGTATTTTGCCACGCCCCTTTTCTAAACGAGCCTGTTACAGCCACCCAAATGCAAAAGTTCAACTTTTTTTCGATAATTATTGATCTAGAGAGTCCAGAGAATTGTCCTAGACTGGTTTGGTTCCGATCGGGCGAAAAACCAGGGACTAGTTCGCAAAAGTAGGTTTTGGACAAAATTCGACATAGCAGAAAATTGTCCCTGCCTACATCCAAATCGGAGATAGCCATTTTGTCCGCCTTGAGCCAAGGATTCCAACGATATAGGGCACTTGATCCTGGGACAAACGGTCTAAGAGTTATGAGCAATTTTGAACTTTTGGTTGCTGTAGCGCCACCTATGGGCCATTCGGGGTCATACTCTGATAGGTTGTCCCCAAACTGAGGCCTACCATCTGGCCAGGTTTCACGTCTCTAGGCCTTACGGTTTGGCCTGCACGATGCGTTTTACGAATCCTTACAATTACAATAGGGTTTCAGCATTTCATGCTTGAACCCCTAATAAGAATGAGGGCTTTTTGCCAGTTATAGCGCCACCTAAGGTCCGATCTCCATGAAACTCTGCATGCTTCCTCACCATGTTCTGACACATATGCTCATCAATTTTGGTGAAGTTCTGAGTTTTCATTTGGGATTTATTGGCTTTTGAGTGTATTTTGCCACGCCCCTTTTCTAAACGAGCCTGTTACAGCCACCCAAATGCAAAAGTTCAACTTTTTTTCGATAATTATTGATCTAGAGAGTCCAGAGAATTGTCCTAGACTGGTTTGGTTCCGATCGGGCGAAAAACCAGGGACTAGTTCGCAAAAGTAGGTTTTGGACAAAATTCGACATAGCAGAATATTTTCCCTGCCGACATCCAAATCGGAGATAGCCATTTTGTCCGCCTTGAGCCAAGGATTCCAACGATATAGGGCACTTGATCCTGGGACAAACGGTCTAAGAGTTATGAGCAATTTTGAACTTTTGGTTGCTGTAGCGCCACCTATGGGCCATTCGGGGTCATACTCTGATAGGTTGTCCCCAAACTGAGGCCTACCATCTGGCCAGGTTTCACGTCTCTAGGCCTTACGGTTTGGCCTGCACGATGCGTTTTACGAATCCTTACAATTACAATAGGGTTTCAGCATTTCATGCTTGAACCCCTAATAAGAATGAGGGCTTTTTGCCAGTTATAGCGCCACCTAAGGTCTGATCTCCATGAAACTCTGCATGCTTCCTCACCATGTTCTGACACATATGCTCATCAATTTTGGTGAAGTTCTGAGTTTTCATTTGGGATTTATTGGCTTTTGAGTGTATTTTGCCACGCCCCTTTTCTAAACGAGCCTGTTACAGCCACCCAAATGCAAAAGTTCAACTTTTTTTCGATAATTATTGATCTAGAGAGTCCAGAGAATTGTCCTAGACTGGTTTGGTTCCGATCGGGCGAAAAACCAGGGACTAGTTCGCAAAAGTAGGTTTTGGACAAAATTCGACATAGCAGAATATTTTCCCTGCCGACATCCAAATCGGAGATAGCCATTTTGTCCGCCTTGAGCCAAGGATTCCAACGATATAGGGCACTTGATCCTGGGACAAACGGTCTAAGAGTTATGAGCAATTTTGAACTTTTGGTTGCTGTAGCGCCACCTATGGGCCATTCGGGGTCATACTCTGATAGGTTGTCCCCAAACTGAGGCCTACCATCTGGCCAGGTTTCACGTCTCTAGGCCTTACGGTTTGGCCTGCACGATGCGTTTTACGAATCCTTACAATTACAATAGGGTTTCAGCATTTCATGCTTGAACCCCTAATAAGAATGAGGGCTTTTTGCCAGTTATAGCGCCACCTAAGGTCTGATCTCCATGAAACTCTGCATGCTTCCTCACCATGTTCTGACACATATGCTCATCAATTTTGGTGAAGTTCTGAGTTTTCATTTGGGATTTATTGGCTTTTGAGTGTATTTTGCCACGCCCCTTTTCTAAACGAGCCTGTTACAGCCACCCAAATGCAAAAGTTCAACTTTTTTTCGATAATTATTGATCTAGAGAGTCCAGAGAATTGTCCTAGACTGGTTTGGTTCCGATCGGGCGAAAAACCAGGGACTAGTTCGCAAAAGTAGGTTTTGGACAAAATTCGACATAGCAGAAAATTGTCCCTGCCTACATCCAAATCGGAGATAGCCATTTTGTCCGACTTGAGCCAAGGATTCCAACGATATAGGGCACTTGATCCTGGGACAAACGGTCTAAGAGTTATGAGCAATTTTGAACTTTTGGTTGCTGTAGCGCCACCTATGGGCCATTCGGGGTCATACTCTGATAGGTTGTCCCCAAACTGAGGCCTACCATCTGGCCAGGTTTCACGTCTCTAGGCCTTACGGTTTGGCCTGCACGATGCGTTTTACGAATCCTTACAATTACAATAGGGTTTCAGCATTTCATGCTTGAACCCCTAATAAGAATGAGGGCTTTTTGCCAGTTATAGCGCCACCTAAGGTCCGATCTCCATGAAACTCTGCATGCTTCCTCACCATGTTCTGACACATATGCTCATCAATTTTGGTGAAGTTCTGAGTTTTCATTTGGGATTTATTGGCTTTTGAGTGTATTTTGCCACGCCCCTTTTCTAAACGAGCCTGTTACAGCCACCCAAATGCAAAAGTTCAACTTTTTTTCGATAATTATTGATCTAGAGAGTCCAGAGAATTGTCCTAGACTGGTTTGGTTCCGATCGGGCGAAAAACCAGGGACTAGTTCGCAAAAGTAGGTTTTGGACAAAATTCGACATAGCAGAAAATTGTCCCTGCCTACATCCAAATCGGAGATAGCCATTTTGTCCGACTTGAGCCAAGGATTCCAACGATATAGGGCACTTGATCCTGGGACAAACGGTCTAAGAGTTATGAGCAATTTTGAACTTTTGGTTGCTGTAGCGCCACCTATGGGCCATTCGGGGTCATACTCTGATAGGTTGTCCCCAAACTGAGGCCTACCATCTGGCCAGGTTTCACGTCTCTAGGCCTTACGGTTTGGCCTGCACGATGCGTTTTACGAATCCTTACAATTACAATAGGGTTTCAGCATTTCATGCTTGAACCCCTAATAAGAATGAGGGCTTTTTGCCAGTTATAGCGCCACCTAAGGTCCGATCTCCATGAAACTCTGCATGCTTCCTCACCATGTTCTGACACATATGCTCATCAATTTTGGTGAAGTTCTGAGTTTTCATTTGGGATTTATTGGCTTTTGAGTGTATTTTGCCACGCCCCTTTTCTAAACGAGCCTGTTACAGCCACCCAAATGCAAAAGTTCAACTTTTTTTCGATAATTATTGATCTAGAGAGTCCAGAGAATTGTCCTAGACTGGTTTGGTTCCGATCGGGCGAAAAACCAGGGACTAGTTCGCAAAAGTAGGTTTTGGACAAAATTCGACATAGCAGAATATTTTCCCTGCCGACATCCAAATCGGAGATAGCCATTTTGTCCGCCTTGAGCCAAGGATTCCAACGATATAGGGCACTTGATCCTGGGACAAACGGTCTAAGAGTTATGAGCAATTTTGAACTTTTGGTTGCTGTAGCGCCACCTATGGGCCATTCGGGGTCATACTCTGATAGGTTGTCCCCAAACTGAGGCCTACCATCTGGCCAGGTTTCACGTCTCTAGGCCTTACGGTTTGGCCTGCACGATGCGTTTTACGAATCCTTACAATTACAATAGGGTTTCAGCATTTCATGCTTGAACCCCTAATAAGAATGAGGGCTTTTTGCCAGTTATAGCGCCACCTAAGGTCTGATCTCCATGAAACTCTGCATGCTTCCTCACCATGTTCTGACACATATGCTCATCAATTTTGGTGAAGTTCTGAGTTTTCATTTGGGATTTATTGGCTTTTGAGTGTATTTTGCCACGCCCCTTTTCTAAACGAGCCTGTTACAGCCACCCAAATGCAAAAGTTCAACTTTTTTTCGATAATTATTGATCTAGAGAGTCCAGAGAATTGTCCTAGACTGGTTTGGTTCCGATCGGGCGAAAAACCAGGGACTAGTTCGCAAAAGTAGGTTTTGGACAAAATTCGACATAGCAGAATATTTTCCCTGCCGACATCCAAATCGGAGATAGCCATTTTGTCCGCCTTGAGCCAAGGATTCCAACGATATAGGGCACTTGATCCTGGGACAAACGGTCTAAGAGTTATGAGCAATTTTGAACTTTTGGTTGCTGTAGCGCCACCTATGGGCCATTCGGGGTCATACTCTGATAGGTTGTCCCCAAACTGAGGCCTACCATCTGGCCAGGTTTCACGTCTCTAGGCCTTACGGTTTGGCCTGCACGATGCGTTTTACGAATCCTTACAATTACAATAGGGTTTCAGCATTTCATGCTTGAACCCCTAATAAGAATGAGGGCTTTTTGCCAGTTATAGCGCCACCTAAGGTCTGATCTCCATGAAACTCTGCATGCTTCCTCACCATGTTCTGACACATATGCTCATCAATTTTGGTGAAGTTCTGAGTTTTCATTTGGGATTTATTGGCTTTTGAGTGTATTTTGCCACGCCCCTTTTCTAAACGAGCCTGTTACAGCCACCCAAATGCAAAAGTTCAACTTTTTTTCGATAATTATTGATCTAGAGAGTCCAGAGAATTGTCCTAGACTGGTTTGGTTCCGATCGGGCGAAAAACCAGGGACTAGTTCGCAAAAGTAGGTTTTGGACAAAATTCGACATAGCAGAAAATTGTCCCTGCCTACATCCAAATCGGAGATAGCCATTTTGTCCGACTTGAGCCAAGGATTCCAACGATATAGGGCACTTGATCCTGGGACAAACGGTCTAAGAGTTATGAGCAATTTTGAACTTTTGGTTGCTGTAGCGCCACCTATGGGCCATTCGGGGTCATACTCTGATAGGTTGTCCCCAAACTGAGGCCTACCATCTGGCCAGGTTTCACGTCTCTAGGCCTTACGGTTTGGCCTGCACGATGCGTTTTACGAATCCTTACAATTACAATAGGGTTTCAGCATTTCATGCTTGAACCCCTAATAAGAATGAGGGCTTTTTGCCAGTTATAGCGCCACCTAAGGTCCGATCTCCATGAAACTCTGCATGCTTCCTCACCATGTTCTGACACATATGCTCATCAATTTTGGTGAAGTTCTGAGTTTTCATTTGGGATTTATTGGCTTTTGAGTGTATTTTGCCACGCCCCTTTTCTAAACGAGCCTGTTACAGCCACCCAAATGCAAAAGTTCAACTTTTTTTCGATAATTATTGATCTAGAGAGTCCAGAGAATTGTCCTAGACTGGTTTGGTTCCGATCGGGCGAAAAACCAGGGACTAGTTCGCAAAAGTAGGTTTTGGACAAAATTCGACATAGCAGAAAATTGTCCCTGCCTACATCCAAATCGGAGATAGCCATTTTGTCCGACTTGAGCCAAGGATTCCAACGATATAGGGCACTTGATCCTGGGACAAACGGTCTAAGAGTTATGAGCAATTTTGAACTTTTGGTTGCTGTAGCGCCACCTATGGGCCATTCGGGGTCATACTCTGATAGGTTGTCCCCAAACTGAGGCCTACCATCTGGCCAGGTTTCACGTCTCTAGGCCTTACGGTTTGGCCTGCACGATGCGTTTTACGAATCCTTACAATTACAATAGGGTTTCAGCATTTCATGCTTGAACCCCTAATAAGAATGAGGGCTTTTTGCCAGTTATAGCGCCACCTAAGGTCCGATCTCCATGAAACTCTGCATGCTTCCTCACCATGTTCTGACACATATGCTCATCAATTTTGGTGAAGTTCTGAGTTTTCATTTGGGATTTATTGGCTTTTGAGTGTATTTTGCCACGCCCCTTTTCTAAACGAGCCTGTTACAGCCACCCAAATGCAAAAGTTCAACTTTTTTTCGATAATTATTGATCTAGAGAGTCCAGAGAATTGTCCTAGACTGGTTTGGTTCCGATCGGGCGAAAAACCAGGGACTAGTTCGCAAAAGTAGGTTTTGGACAAAATTCGACATAGCAGAATATTTTCCCTGCCGACATCCAAATCGGAGATAGCCATTTTGTCCGCCTTGAGCCAAGGATTCCAACGATATAGGGCACTTGATCCTGGGACAAACGGTCTAAGAGTTATGAGCAATTTTGAACTTTTGGTTGCTGTAGCGCCACCTATGGGCCATTCGGGGTCATACTCTGATAGGTTGTCCCCAAACTGAGGCCTACCATCTGGCCAGGTTTCACGTCTCTAGGCCTTATGGTTTGGCCTGCACGATGCGTTTTACGAATCCTTACAATTACAATAGGGTTTCAGCATTTCATGCTTGAACCCCTAATAAGAATGAGGGCTTTTTGCCAGTTATAGCGCCACCTAAGGTCTGATCTCCATGAAACTCTGCATGCTTCCTCACCATGTTCTGACACATATGCTCATCAATTTTGGTGAAGTTCTGAGTTTTCATTTGGGATTTATTGGCTTTTGAGTGTATTTTGCCACGCCCCTTTTCTAAACGAGCCTGTTACAGCCACCCAAATGCAAAAGTTCAACTTTTTTTCGATAATTATTGATCTAGAGAGTCCAGAGAATTGTCCTAGACTGGTTTGGTTCCGATCGGGCGAAAAACCAGGGACTAGTTCGCAAAAGTAGGTTTTGGACAAAATTCGACATAGCAGAAAATTGTCCCTGCCTACATCCAAATCGGAGATAGCCATTTTGTCCGACTTGAGCCAAGGATTCCAACGATATAGGGCACTTGATCCTGGGACAAACGGTCTAAGAGTTATGAGCAATTTTGAACTTTTGGTTGCTGTAGCGCCACCTATGGGCCATTCGGGGTCATACTCTGATAGGTTGTCCCCAAACTGAGGCCTACCATCTGGCCAGGTTTCACGTCTCTAGGCCTTACGGTTTGGCCTGCACGATGCGTTTTACGAATCCTTACAATTACAATAGGGTTTCAGCATTTCATGCTTGAACCCCTAATAAGAATGAGGGCTTTTTGCCAGTTATAGCGCCACCTAAGGTCCGATCTCCATGAAACTCTGCATGCTTCCTCACCATGTTCTGACACATATGCTCATCAATTTTGGTGAAGTTCTGAGTTTTCATTTGGGATTTATTGGCTTTTGAGTGTATTTTGCCACGCCCCTTTTCTAAACGAGCCTGTTACAGCCACCCAAATGCAAAAGTTCAACTTTTTTTCGATAATTATTGATCTAGAGAGTCCAGAGAATTGTCCTAGACTGGTTTGGTTCCGATCGGGCGAAAAACCAGGGACTAGTTCGCAAAAGTAGGTTTTGGACAAAATTCGACATAGCAGAATATTTTCCCTGCCGACATCCAAATCGGAGATAGCCATTTTGTCCGCCTTGAGCCAAGGATTCCAACGATATAGGGCACTTGATCCTGGGACAAACGGTCTAAGAGTTATGAGCAATTTTGAACTTTTGGTTGCTGTAGCGCCACCTATGGGCCATTCGGGGTCATACTCTGATAGGTTGTCCCCAAACTGAGGCCTACCATCTGGCCAGGTTTCACGTCTCTAGGCCTTACGGTTTGGCCTGCACGATGCGTTTTACGAATCCTTACAATTACAATAGGGTTTCAGCATTTCATGCTTGAACCCCTAATAAGAATGAGGGCTTTTTGCCAGTTATAGCGCCACCTAAGGTCCGATCTCCATGAAACTCTGCATGCTTCCTCACCATGTTCTGACACATATGCTCATCAATTTTGGTGAAGTTCTGAGTTTTCATTTGGGATTTATTGGCTTTTGAGTGTATTTTGCCACGCCCCTTTTCTAAACGAGCCTGTTACAGCCACCCAAATGCAAAAGTTCAACTTTTTTTCGATAATTATTGATCTAGAGAGTCCAGAGAATTGTCCTAGACTGGTTTGGTTCCGATCGGGCGAAAAACCAGGGACTAGTTCGCAAAAGTAGGTTTTGGACAAAATTCGACATAGCAGAAAATTGTCCCTGCCTACATCCAAATCGGAGATAGCCATTTTGTCCGACTTGAGCCAAGGATTCCAACGATATAGGGCACTTGATCCTGGGACAAACGGTCTAAGAGTTATGAGCAATTTTGAACTTTTGGTTGCTGTAGCGCCACCTATGGGCCATTCGGGGTCATACTCTGATAGGTTGTCCCCAAACTGAGGCCTACCATCTGGCCAGGTTTCACGTCTCTAGGCCTTACGGTTTGGCCTGCACGATGCGTTTTACGAATCCTTACAATTACAATAGGGTTTCAGCATTTCATGCTTGAACCCCTAATAAGAATGAGGGCTTTTTGCCAGTTATAGCGCCACCTAAGGTCCGATCTCCATGAAACTCTGCATGCTTCCTCACCATGTTCTGACACATATGCTCATCAATTTTGGTGAAGTTCTGAGTTTTCATTTGGGATTTATTGGCTTTTGAGTGTATTTTGCCACGCCCCTTTTCTAAACGAGCCTGTTACAGCCACCCAAATGCAAAAGTTCAACTTTTTTTCGATAATTATTGATCTAGAGAGTCCAGAGAATTGTCCTAGACTGGTTTGGTTCCGATCGGGCGAAAAACCAGGGACTAGTTCGCAAAAGTAGGTTTTGGACAAAATTCGACATAGCAGAATATTTTCCCTGCCGACATCCAAATCGGAGATAGCCATTTTGTCCGCCTTGAGCCAAGGATTCCAACGATATAGGGCACTTGATCCTGGGACAAACGGTCTAAGAGTTATGAGCAATTTTGAACTTTTGGTTGCTGTAGCGCCACCTATGGGCCATTCGGGGTCATACTCTGATAGGTTGTCCCCAAACTGAGGCCTACCATCTGGCCAGGTTTCACGTCTCTAGGCCTTACGGTTTGGCCTGCACGATGCGTTTTACGAATCCTTACAATTACAATAGGGTTTCAGCATTTCATGCTTGAACCCCTAATAAGAATGAGGGCTTTTTGCCAGTTATAGCGCCACCTAAGGTCTGATCTCCATGAAACTCTGCATGCTTCCTCACCATGTTCTGACACATATGCTCATCAATTTTGGTGAAGTTCTGAGTTTTCATTTGGGATTTATTGGCTTTTGAGTGTATTTTGCCACGCCCCTTTTCTAAACGAGCCTGTTACAGCCACCCAAATGCAAAAGTTCAACTTTTTTTCGATAATTATTGATCTAGAGAGTCCAGAGAATTGTCCTAGACTGGTTTGGTTCCGATCGGGCGAAAAACCAGGGACTAGTTCGCAAAAGTAGGTTTTGGACAAAATTCGACATAGCAGAAAATTGTCCCTGCCTACATCCAAATCGGAGATAGCCATTTTGTCCGACTTGAGCCAAGGATTCCAACGATATAGGGCACTTGATCCTGGGACAAACGGTCTAAGAGTTATGAGCAATTTTGAACTTTTGGTTGCTGTAGCGCCACCTATGGGCCATTCGGGGTCATACTCTGATAGGTTGTCCCCAAACTGAGGCCTACCATCTGGCCAGGTTTCACGTCTCTAGGCCTTACGGTTTGGCCTGCACGATGCGTTTTACGAATCCTTACAATTACAATAGGGTTTCAGCATTTCATGCTTGAACCCCTAATAAGAATGAGGGCTTTTTGCCAGTTATAGCGCCACCTAAGGTCCGATCTCCATGAAACTCTGCATGCTTCCTCACCATGTTCTGACACATATGCTCATCAATTTTGGTGAAGTTCTGAGTTTTCATTTGGGATTTATTGGCTTTTGAGTGTATTTTGCCACGCCCCTTTTCTAAACGAGCCTGTTACAGCCACCCAAATGCAAAAGTTCAACTTTTTTTCGATAATTATTGATCTAGAGAGTCCAGAGAATTGTCCTAGACTGGTTTGGTTCCGATCGGGCGAAAAACCAGGGACTAGTTCGCAAAAGTAGGTTTTGGACAAAATTCGACATAGCAGAATATTTTCCCTGCCGACATCCAAATCGGAGATAGCCATTTTGTCCGCCTTGAGCCAAGGATTCCAACGATATAGGGCACTTGATCCTGGGACAAACGGTCTAAGAGTTATGAGCAATTTTGAACTTTTGGTTGCTGTAGCGCCACCTATGGGCCATTCGGGGTCATACTCTGATAGGTTGTCCCCAAACTGAGGCCTACCATCTGGCCAGGTTTCACGTCTCTAGGCCTTACGGTTTGGCCTGCACGATGCGTTTTACGAATCCTTACAATTACAATAGGGTTTCAGCATTTCATGCTTGAACCCCTAATAAGAATGAGGGCTTTTTGCCAGTTATAGCGCCACCTAAGGTCTGATCTCCATGAAACTCTGCATGCTTCCTCACCATGTTCTGACACATATGCTCATCAATTTTGGTGAAGTTCTGAGTTTTCATTTGGGATTTATTGGCTTTTGAGTGTATTTTGCCACGCCCCTTTTCTAAACGAGCCTGTTACAGCCACCCAAATGCAAAAGTTCAACTTTTTTTCGATAATTATTGATCTAGAGAGTCCAGAGAATTGTCCTAGACTGGTTTGGTTCCGATCGGGCGAAAAACCAGGGACTAGTTCGCAAAAGTAGGTTTTGGACAAAATTCGACATAGCAGAAAATTGTCCCTGCCTACATCCAAATCGGAGATAGCCATTTTGTCCGACTTGAGCCAAGGATTCCAACGATATAGGGCACTTGATCCTGGGACAAACGGTCTAAGAGTTATGAGCAATTTTGAACTTTTGGTTGCTGTAGCGCCACCTATGGGCCATTCGGGGTCATACTCTGATAGGTTGTCCCCAAACTGAGGCCTACCATCTGGCCAGGTTTCACGTCTCTAGGCCTTACGGTTTGGCCTGCACGATGCGTTTTACGAATCCTTACAATTACAATAGGGTTTCAGCATTTCATGCTTGAACCCCTAATAAGAATGAGGGCTTTTTGCCAGTTATAGCGCCACCTAAGGTCCGATCTCCATGAAACTCTGCATGCTTCCTCACCATGTTCTGACACATATGCTCATCAATTTTGGTGAAGTTCTGAGTTTTCATTTGGGATTTATTGGCTTTTGAGTGTATTTTGCCACGCCCCTTTTCTAAACGAGCCTGTTACAGCCACCCAAATGCAAAAGTTCAACTTTTTTTCGATAATTATTGATCTAGAGAGTCCAGAGAATTGTCCTAGACTGGTTTGGTTCCGATCGGGCGAAAAACCAGGGACTAGTTCGCAAAAGTAGGTTTTGGACAAAATTCGACATAGCAGAAAATTGTCCCTGCCTACATCCAAATCGGAGATAGCCATTTTGTCCGACTTGAGCCAAGGATTCCAACGATATAGGGCACTTGATCCTGGGACAAACGGTCTAAGAGTTATGAGCAATTTTGAACTTTTGGTTGCTGTAGCGCCACCTATGGGCCATTCGGGGTCATACTCTGATAGGTTGTCCCCAAACTGAGGCCTACCATCTGGCCAGGTTTCAGGTCTCTAGGCCTTACGGTTTGGCCTGCACGATGCGTTTTACGAATCCTTACAATTACAATAGGGTTTCAGCATTTCATGCTTGAACCCCTAATAAGAATGAGGGCTTTTTGCCAGTTATAGCGCCACCTAAGGTCCGATCTCCATGAAACTCTGCATGCTTCCTCACCATGTTCTGACACATATGCTCATCAATTTTGGTGAAGTTCTGAGTTTTCATTTGGGATTTATTGGCTTTTGAGTGTATTTTGCCACGCCCCTTTTCTAAACGAGCCTGTTACAGCCACCCAAATGCAAAAGTTCAACTTTTTTTCGATAATTATTGATCTAGAGAGTCCAGAGAATTGTCCTAGACTGGTTTGGTTCCGATCGGGCGAAAAACCAGGGACTAGTTCGCAAAAGTAGGTTTTGGACAAAATTCGACATAGCAGAATATTTTCCCTGCCGACATCCAAATCGGAGATAGCCATTTTGTCCGCCTTGAGCCAAGGATTCCAACGATATAGGGCACTTGATCCTGGGACAAACGGTCTAAGAGTTATGAGCAATTTTGAACTTTTGGTTGCTGTAGCGCCACCTATGGGCCATTCGGGGTCATACTCTGATAGGTTGTCCCCAAACTGAGGCCTACCATCTGGCCAGGTTTCACGTCTCTAGGCCTTACGGTTTGGCCTGCACGATGCGTTTTACGAATCCTTACAATTACAATAGGGTTTCAGCATTTCATGCTTGAACCCCTAATAAGAATGAGGGCTTTTTGCCAGTTATAGCGCCACCTAAGGTCTGATCTCCATGAAACTCTGCATGCTTCCTCACCATGTTCTGACACATATGCTCATCAATTTTGGTGAAGTTCTGAGTTTTCATTTGGGATTTATTGGCTTTTGAGTGTATTTTGCCACGCCCCTTTTCTAAACGAGCCTGTTACAGCCACCCAAATGCAAAAGTTCAACTTTTTTTCGATAATTATTGATCTAGAGAGTCCAGAGAATTGTCCTAGACTGGTTTGGTTCCGATCGGGCGAAAAACCAGGGACTAGTTCGCAAAAGTAGGTTTTGGACAAAATTCGACATAGCAGAAAATTGTCCCTGCCTACATCCAAATCGGAGATAGCCATTTTGTCCGACTTGAGCCAAGGATTCCAACGATATAGGGCACTTGATCCTGGGACAAACGGTCTAAGAGTTATGAGCAATTTTGAACTTTTGGTTGCTGTAGCACCACCTATGGGCCATTCGGGGTCATACTCTGATAGGTTGTCCCCAAACTGAGGCCTACCATCTGGCCAGGTTTCACGTCTCTAGGCCTTACGGTTTGGCCTGCACGATGCGTTTTACGAATCCTTACAATTACAATAGGGTTTCAGCATTTCATGCTTGAACCCCTAATAAGAATGAGGGCTTTTTGCCAGTTATAGCGCCACCTAAGGTCCGATCTCCATGAAACTCTGCATGCTTCCTCACCATGTTCTGACACATATGCTCATCAATTTTGGTGAAGTTCTGAGTTTTCATTTGGGATTTATTGGCTTTTGAGTGTATTTTGCCACGCCCCTTTTCTAAACGAGCCTGTTACAGCCACCCAAATGCAAAAGTTCAACTTTTTTTCGATAATTATTGATCTAGAGAGTCCAGAGAATTGTCCTAGACTGGTTTGGTTCCGATCGGGCGAAAAACCAGGGACTAGTTCGCAAAAGTAGGTTTTGGACAAAATTCGACATAGCAGAATATTTTCCCTGCCGACATCCAAATCGGAGATAGCCATTTTGTCCGCCTTGAGCCAAGGATTCCAACGATATAGGGCACTTGATCCTGGGACAAACGGTCTAAGAGTTATGAGCAATTTTGAACTTTTGGTTGCTGTAGCGCCACCTATGGGCCATTCGGGGTCATACTCTGATAGGTTGTCCCCAAACTGAGGCCTACCATCTGGCCAGGTTTCACGTCTCTAGGCCTTACGGTTTGGCCTGCACGATGCGTTTTACGAATCCTTACAATTACAATAGGGTTTCAGCATTTCATGCTTGAACCCCTAATAAGAATGAGGGCTTTTTGCCAGTTATAGCGCCACCTAAGGTCTGATCTCCATGAAACTCTGCATGCTTCCTCACCATGTTCTGACACATATGCTCATCAATTTTGGTGAAGTTCTGAGTTTTCATTTGGGATTTATTGGCTTTTGAGTGTATTTTGCCACGCCCCTTTTCTAAACGAGCCTGTTACAGCCACCCAAATGCAAAAGTTCAACTTTTTTTCGATAATTATTGATCTAGAGAGTCCAGAGAATTGTCCTAGACTGGTTTGGTTCCGATCGGGCGAAAAACCAGGGACTAGTTCGCAAAAGTAGGTTTTGGACAAAATTCGACATAGCAGAAAATTGTCCCTGCCTACATCCAAATCGGAGATAGCCATTTTGTCCGACTTGAGCCAAGGATTCCAACGATATAGGGCACTTGATCCTGGGACAAACGGTCTAAGAGTTATGAGCAATTTTGAACTTTTGGTTGCTGTAGCGCCACCTATGGGCCATTCGGGGTCATACTCTGATAGGTTGTCCCCAAACTGAGGCCTACCATCTGGCCAGGTTTCACGTCTCTAGGCCTTACGGTTTGGCCTGCACGATGCGTTTTACGAATCCTTACAATTACAATAGGGTTTCAGCATTTCATGCTTGAACCCCTAATAAGAATGAGGGCTTTTTGCCAGTTATAGCGCCACCTAAGGTCCGATCTCCATGAAACTCTGCATGCTTCCTCACCATGTTCTGACACATATGCTCATCAATTTTGGTGAAGTTCTGAGTTTTCATTTGGGATTTATTGGCTTTTGAGTGTATTTTGCCACGCCCCTTTTCTAAACGAGCCTGTTACAGCCACCCAAATGCAAAAGTTCAACTTTTTTTCGATAATTATTGATCTAGAGAGTCCAGAGAATTGTCCTAGACTGGTTTGGTTCCGATCGGGCGAAAAACCAGGGACTAGTTCGCAAAAGTAGGTTTTGGACAAAATTCGACATAGCAGAATATTTTCCCTGCCGACATCCAAATCGGAGATAGCCATTTTGTCCGCCTTGAGCCAAGGATTCCAACGATATAGGGCACTTGATCCTGGGACAAACGGTCTAAGAGTTATGAGCAATTTTGAACTTTTGGTTGCTGTAGCGCCACCTATGGGCCATTCGGGGTCATACTCTGATAGGTTGTCCCCAAACTGAGGCCTACCATCTGGCCAGGTTTCACGTCTCTAGGCCTTACGGTTTGGCCTGCACGATGCGTTTTACGAATCCTTACAATTACAATAGGGTTTCAGCATTTCATGCTTGAACCCCTAATAAGAATGAGGGCTTTTTGCCAGTTATAGCGCCACCTAAGGTCTGATCTCCATGAAACTCTGCATGCTTCCTCACCATGTTCTGACACATATGCTCATCAATTTTGGTGAAGTTCTGAGTTTTCATTTGGGATTTATTGGCTTTTGAGTGTATTTTGCCACGCCCCTTTTCTAAACGAGCCTGTTACAGCCACCCAAATGCAAAAGTTCAACTTTTTTTCGATAATTATTGATCTAGAGAGTCCAGAGAATTGTCCTAGACTGGTTTGGTTCCGATCGGGCGAAAAACCAGGGACTAGTTCGCAAAAGTAGGTTTTGGACAAAATTCGACATAGCAGAAAATTGTCCCTGCCTACATCCAAATCGGAGATAGCCATTTTGTCCGACTTGAGCCAAGGATTCCAACGATATAGGGCACTTGATCCTGGGACAAACGGTCTAAGAGTTATGAGCAATTTTGAACTTTTGGTTGCTGTAGCGCCACCTATGGGCCATTCGGGGTCATACTCTGATAGGTTGTCCCCAAACTGAGGCCTACCATCTGGCCAGGTTTCACGTCTCTAGGCCTTACGGTTTGGCCTGCACGATGCGTTTTACGAATCCTTACAATTACAATAGGGTTTCAGCATTTCATGCTTGAACCCCTAATAAGAATGAGGGCTTTTTGCCAGTTATAGCGCCACCTAAGGTCCGATCTCCATGAAACTCTGCATGCTTCCTCACCATGTTCTGACACATATGCTCATCAATTTTGGTGAAGTTCTGAGTTTTCATTTGGGATTTATTGGCTTTTGAGTGTATTTTGCCACGCCCCTTTTCTAAACGAGCCTGTTACAGCCACCCAAATGCAAAAGTTCAACTTTTTTTCGATAATTATTGATCTAGAGAGTCCAGAGAATTGTCCTAGACTGGTTTGGTTCCGATCGGGCGAAAAACCAGGGACTAGTT
Source organism: Squalius cephalus (assembly GCF_949319135.1). NCBI lineage: Eukaryota > Metazoa > Chordata > Actinopteri > Cypriniformes > Leuciscidae > Squalius > Squalius cephalus. The sequence goes on from NW_027645816.1 coordinate 54,772, forward strand.
CGCAAAAGTAGGTTTTGGACAAAATTCGACATAGCAGAAAATTGTCCCTGCCTACATCCAAATCGGAGATAGCCATTTTGTCCGACTTGAGCCAAGGATTCCAACGATATAGGGCACTTGATCCTGGGACAAACGGTCTAAGAGTTATGAGCAATTTTGAACTTTTGGTTGCTGTAGCGCCACCTATGGGCCATTCGGGGTCATACTCTGATAGGTTGTCCCCAAACTGAGGCCTACCATCTGGCCAGGTTTCACGTCTCTAGGCCTTACGGTTTGGCCTGCACGATGCGTTTTACGAATCCTTACAATTACAATAGGGTTTCAGCATTTCATGCTTGAACCCCTAATAAGAATGAGGGCTTTTTGCCAGTTATAGCGCCACCTAAGGTCCGATCTCCATGAAACTCTGCATGCTTCCTCACCATGTTCTGACACATATGCTCATCAATTTTGGTGAAGTTCTGAGTTTTCATTTGGGATTTATTGGCTTTTGAGTGTATTTTGCCACGCCCCTTTTCTAAACGAGCCTGTTACAGCCACCCAAATGCAAAAGTTCAACTTTTTTTCGATAATTATTGATCTAGAGAGTCCAGAGAATTGTCCTAGACTGGTTTGGTTCCGATCGGGCGAAAAACCAGGGACTAGTTCGCAAAAGTAGGTTTTGGACAAAATTCGACATAGCAGAATATTTTCCCTGCCGACATCCAAATCGGAGATAGCCATTTTGTCCGCCTTGAGCCAAGGATTCCAACGATATAGGGCACTTGATCCTGGGACAAACGGTCTAAGAGTTATGAGCAATTTTGAACTTTTGGTTGCTGTAGCGCCACCTATGGGCCATTCGGGGTCATACTCTGATAGGTTGTCCCCAAACTGAGGCCTACCATCTGGCCAGGTTTCACGTCTCTAGGCCTTACGGTTTGGCCTGCACGATGCGTTTTACGAATCCTTACAATTACAATAGGGTTTCAGCATTTCATGCTTGAACCCCTAATAAGAATGAGGGCTTTTTGCCAGTTATAGCGCCACCTAAGGTCTGATCTCCATGAAACTCTGCATGCTTCCTCACCATGTTCTGACACATATGCTCATCAATTTTGGTGAAGTTCTGAGTTTTCATTTGGGATTTATTGGCTTTTGAGTGTATTTTGCCACGCCCCTTTTCTAAACGAGCCTGTTACAGCCACCCAAATGCAAAAGTTCAACTTTTTTTCGATAATTATTGATCTAGAGAGTCCAGAGAATTGTCCTAGACTGGTTTGGTTCCGATCGGGCGAAAAACCAGGGACTAGTTCGCAAAAGTAGGTTTTGGACAAAATTCGACATAGCAGAAAATTGTCCCTGCCTACATCCAAATCGGAGATAGCCATTTTGTCCGACTTGAGCCAAGGATTCCAACGATATAGGGCACTTGATCCTGGGACAAACGGTCTAAGAGTTATGAGCAATTTTGAACTTTTGGTTGCTGTAGCGCCACCTATGGGCCATTCGGGGTCATACTCTGATAGGTTGTCCCCAAACTGAGGCCTACCATCTGGCCAGGTTTCACGTCTCTAGGCCTTACGGTTTGGCCTGCACGATGCGTTTTACGAATCCTTACAATTACAATAGGGTTTCAGCATTTCATGCTTGAACCCCTAATAAGAATGAGGGCTTTTTGCCAGTTATAGCGCCACCTAAGGTCCGATCTCCATGAAACTCTGCATGCTTCCTCACCATGTTCTGACACATATGCTCATCAATTTTGGTGAAGTTCTGAGTTTTCATTTGGGATTTATTGGCTTTTGAGTGTATTTTGCCACGCCCCTTTTCTAAACGAGCCTGTTACAGCCACCCAAATGCAAAAGTTCAACTTTTTTTCGATAATTATTGATCTAGAGAGTCCAGAGAATTGTCCTAGACTGGTTTGGTTCCGATCGGGCGAAAAACCAGGGACTAGTTCGCAAAAGTAGGTTTTGGACAAAATTCGACATAGCAGAAAATTGTCCCTGCCTACATCCAAATCGGAGATAGCCATTTTGTCCGACTTGAGCCAAGGATTCCAACGATATAGGGCACTTGATCCTGGGACAAACGGTCTAAGAGTTATGAGCAATTTTGAACTTTTGGTTGCTGTAGCGCCACCTATGGGCCATTCGGGGTCATACTCTGATAGGTTGTCCCCAAACTGAGGCCTACCATCTGGCCAGGTTTCACGTCTCTAGGCCTTACGGTTTGGCCTGCACGATGCGTTTTACGAATCCTTACAATTACAATAGGGTTTCAGCATTTCATGCTTGAACCCCTAATAAGAATGAGGGCTTTTTGCCAGTTATAGCGCCACCTAAGGTCCGATCTCCATGAAACTCTGCATGCTTCCTCACCATGTTCTGACACATATGCTCATCAATTTTGGTGAAGTTCTGAGTTTTCATTTGGGATTTATTGGCTTTTGAGTGTATTTTGCCACGCCCCTTTTCTAAACGAGCCTGTTACAGCCACCCAAATGCAAAAGTTCAACTTTTTTTCGATAATTATTGATCTAGAGAGTCCAGAGAATTGTCCTAGACTGGTTTGGTTCCGATCGGGCGAAAAACCAGGGACTAGTTCGCAAAAGTAGGTTTTGGACAAAATTCGACATAGCAGAATATTTTCCCTGCCGACATCCAAATCGGAGATAGCCATTTTGTCCGCCTTGAGCCAAGGATTCCAACGATATAGGGCACTTGATCCTGGGACAAACGGTCTAAGAGTTATGAGCAATTTTGAACTTTTGGTTGCTGTAGCGCCACCTATGGGCCATTCGGGGTCATACTCTGATAGGTTGTCCCCAAACTGAGGCCTACCATCTGGCCAGGTTTCACGTCTCTAGGCCTTACGGTTTGGCCTGCACGATGCGTTTTACGAATCCTTACAATTACAATAGGGTTTCAGCATTTCATGCTTGAACCCCTAATAAGAATGAGGGCTTTTTGCCAGTTATAGCGCCACCTAAGGTCTGATCTCCATGAAACTCTGCATGCTTCCTCACCATGTTCTGACACATATGCTCATCAATTTTGGTGAAGTTCTGAGTTTTCATTTGGGATTTATTGGCTTTTGAGTGTATTTTGCCACGCCCCTTTTCTAAACGAGCCTGTTACAGCCACCCAAATGCAAAAGTTCAACTTTTTTTCGATAATTATTGATCTAGAGAGTCCAGAGAATTGTCCTAGACTGGTTTGGTTCCGATCGGGCGAAAAACCAGGGACTAGTTCGCAAAAGTAGGTTTTGGACAAAATTCGACATAGCAGAAAATTGTCCCTGCCTACATCCAAATCGGAGATAGCCATTTTGTCCGACTTGAGCCAAGGATTCCAACGATATAGGGCACTTGATCCTGGGACAAACGGTCTAAGAGTTATGAGCAATTTTGAACTTTTGGTTGCTGTAGCGCCACCTATGGGCCATTCGGGGTCATACTCTGATAGGTTGTCCCCAAACTGAGGCCTACCATCTGGCCAGGTTTCACGTCTCTAGGCCTTACGGTTTGGCCTGCACGATGCGTTTTACGAATCCTTACAATTACAATAGGGTTTCAGCATTTCATGCTTGAACCCCTAATAAGAATGAGGGCTTTTTGCCAGTTATAGCGCCACCTAAGGTCCGATCTCCATGAAACTCTGCATGCTTCCTCACCATGTTCTGACACATATGCTCATCAATTTTGGTGAAGTTCTGAGTTTTCATTTGGGATTTATTGGCTTTTGAGTGTATTTTGCCACGCCCCTTTTCTAAACGAGCCTGTTACAGCCACCCAAATGCAAAAGTTCAACTTTTTTTCGATAATTATTGATCTAGAGAGTCCAGAGAATTGTCCTAGACTGGTTTGGTTCCGATCGGGCGAAAAACCAGGGACTAGTTCGCAAAAGTAGGTTTTGGACAAAATTCGACATAGCAGAATATTTTCCCTGCCGACATCCAAATCGGAGATAGCCATTTTGTCCGCCTTGAGCCAAGGATTCCAACGATATAGGGCACTTGATCCTGGGACAAACGGTCTAAGAGTTATGAGCAATTTTGAACTTTTGGTTGCTGTAGCGCCACCTATGGGCCATTCGGGGTCATACTCTGATAGGTTGTCCCCAAACTGAGGCCTACCATCTGGCCAGGTTTCACGTCTCTAGGCCTTACGGTTTGGCCTGCACGATGCGTTTTACGAATCCTTACAATTACAATAGGGTTTCAGCATTTCATGCTTGAACCCCTAATAAGAATGAGGGCTTTTTGCCAGTTATAGCGCCACCTAAGGTCTGATCTCCATGAAACTCTGCATGCTTCCTCACCATGTTCTGACACATATGCTCATCAATTTTGGTGAAGTTCTGAGTTTTCATTTGGGATTTATTGGCTTTTGAGTGTATTTTGCCACGCCCCTTTTCTAAACGAGCCTGTTACAGCCACCCAAATGCAAAAGTTCAACTTTTTTTCGATAATTATTGATCTAGAGAGTCCAGAGAATTGTCCTAGACTGGTTTGGTTCCGATCGGGCGAAAAACCAGGGACTAGTTCGCAAAAGTAGGTTTTGGACAAAATTCGACATAGCAGAATATTTTCCCTGCCGACATCCAAATCGGAGATAGCCATTTTGTCCGCCTTGAGCCAAGGATTCCAACGATATAGGGCACTTGATCCTGGGACAAACGGTCTAAGAGTTATGAGCAATTTTGAACTTTTGGTTGCTGTAGCGCCACCTATGGGCCATTCGGGGTCATACTCTGATAGGTTGTCCCCAAACTGAGGCCTACCATCTGGCCAGGTTTCACGTCTCTAGGCCTTACGGTTTGGCCTGCACGATGCGTTTTACGAATCCTTACAATTACAATAGGGTTTCAGCATTTCATGCTTGAACCCCTAATAAGAATGAGGGCTTTTTGCCAGTTATAGCGCCACCTAAGGTCTGATCTCCATGAAACTCTGCATGCTTCCTCACCATGTTCTGACACATATGCTCATCAATTTTGGTGAAGTTCTGAGTTTTCATTTGGGATTTATTGGCTTTTGAGTGTATTTTGCCACGCCCCTTTTCTAAACGAGCCTGTTACAGCCACCCAAATGCAAAAGTTCAACTTTTTTTCGATAATTATTGATCTAGAGAGTCCAGAGAATTGTCCTAGACTGGTTTGGTTCCGATCGGGCGAAAAACCAGGGACTAGTTCGCAAAAGTAGGTTTTGGACAAAATTCGACATAGCAGAAAATTGTCCCTGCCTACATCCAAATCGGAGATAGCCATTTTGTCCGACTTGAGCCAAGGATTCCAACGATATAGGGCACTTGATCCTGGGACAAACGGTCTAAGAGTTATGAGCAATTTTGAACTTTTGGTTGCTGTAGCGCCACCTATGGGCCATTCGGGGTCATACTCTGATAGGTTGTCCCCAAACTGAGGCCTACCATCTGGCCAGGTTTCACGTCTCTAGGCCTTACGGTTTGGCCTGCACGATGCGTTTTACGAATCCTTACAATTACAATAGGGTTTCAGCATTTCATGCTTGAACCCCTAATAAGAATGAGGGCTTTTTGCCAGTTATAGCGCCACCTAAGGTCCGATCTCCATGAAACTCTGCATGCTTCCTCACCATGTTCTGACACATATGCTCATCAATTTTGGTGAAGTTCTGAGTTTTCATTTGGGATTTATTGGCTTTTGAGTGTATTTTGCCACGCCCCTTTTCTAAACGAGCCTGTTACAGCCACCCAAATGCAAAAGTTCAACTTTTTTTCGATAATTATTGATCTAGAGAGTCCAGAGAATTGTCCTAGACTGGTTTGGTTCCGATCGGGCGAAAAACCAGGGACTAGTTCGCAAAAGTAGGTTTTGGACAAAATTCGACATAGCAGAAAATTGTCCCTGCCTACATCCAAATCGGAGATAGCCATTTTGTCCGACTTGAGCCAAGGATTCCAACGATATAGGGCACTTGATCCTGGGACAAACGGTCTAAGAGTTATGAGCAATTTTGAACTTTTGGTTGCTGTAGCGCCACCTATGGGCCATTCGGGGTCATACTCTGATAGGTTGTCCCCAAACTGAGGCCTACCATCTGGCCAGGTTTCACGTCTCTAGGCCTTACGGTTTGGCCTGCACGATGCGTTTTACGAATCCTTACAATTACAATAGGGTTTCAGCATTTCATGCTTGAACCCCTAATAAGAATGAGGGCTTTTTGCCAGTTATAGCGCCACCTAAGGTCCGATCTCCATGAAACTCTGCATGCTTCCTCACCATGTTCTGACACATATGCTCATCAATTTTGGTGAAGTTCTGAGTTTTCATTTGGGATTTATTGGCTTTTGAGTGTATTTTGCCACGCCCCTTTTCTAAACGAGCCTGTTACAGCCACCCAAATGCAAAAGTTCAACTTTTTTTCGATAATTATTGATCTAGAGAGTCCAGAGAATTGTCCTAGACTGGTTTGGTTCCGATCGGGCGAAAAACCAGGGACTAGTTCGCAAAAGTAGGTTTTGGACAAAATTCGACATAGCAGAATATTTTCCCTGCCGACATCCAAATCGGAGATAGCCATTTTGTCCGCCTTGAGCCAAGGATTCCAACGATATAGGGCACTTGATCCTGGGACAAACGGTCTAAGAGTTATGAGCAATTTTGAACTTTTGGTTGCTGTAGCGCCACCTATGGGCCATTCGGGGTCATACTCTGATAGGTTGTCCCCAAACTGAGGCCTACCATCTGGCCAGGTTTCACGTCTCTAGGCCTTACGGTTTGGCCTGCACGATGTGTTTTACGAATCCTTACAATTACAATAGGGTTTCAGCATTTCATGCTTGAACCCCTAATAAGAATGAGGGCTTTTTGCCAGTTATAGCGCCACCTAAGGTCTGATCTCCATGAAACTCTGCATGCTTCCTCACCATGTTCTGACACATATGCTCATCAATTTTGGTGAAGTTCTGAGTTTTCATTTGGGATTTATTGGCTTTTGAGTGTATTTTGCCACGCCCCTTTTCTAAACGAGCCTGTTACAGCCACCCAAATGCAAAAGTTCAACTTTTTTTCGATAATTATTGATCTAGAGAGTCCAGAGAATTGTCCTAGACTGGTTTGGTTCCGATCGGGCGAAAAACCAGGGACTAGTTCGCAAAAGTAGGTTTTGGACAAAATTCGACATAGCAGAAAATTGTCCCTGCCTACATCCAAATCGGAGATAGCCATTTTGTCCGACTTGAGCCAAGGATTCCAACGATATAGGGCACTTGATCCTGGGACAAACGGTCTAAGAGTTATGAGCAATTTTGAACTTTTGGTTGCTGTAGCGCCACCTATGGGCCATTCGGGGTCATACTCTGATAGGTTGTCCCCAAACTGAGGCCTACCATCTGGCCAGGTTTCACATCTCTAGGCCTTACGGTTTGGCCTGCACGATGCGTTTTACGAATCCTTACAATTACAATAGGGTTTCAGCATTTCATGCTTGAACCCCTAATAAGAATGAGGGCTTTTTGCCAGTTATAGCGCCACCTAAGGTCCGATCTCCATGAAACTCTGCATGCTTCCTCACCATGTTCTGACACATATGCTCATCAATTTTGGTGAAGTTCTGAGTTTTCATTTGGGATTTATTGGCTTTTGAGTGTATTTTGCCACGCCCCTTTTCTAAACGAGCCTGTTACAGCCACCCAAATGCAAAAGTTCAACTTTTTTTCGATAATTATTGATCTAGAGAGTCCAGAGAATTGTCCTAGACTGGTTTGGTTCCGATCGGGCGAAAAACCAGGGACTAGTTCGCAAAAGTAGGTTTTGGACAAAATTCGACATAGCAGAATATTTTCCCTGCCGACATCCAAATCGGAGATAGCCATTTTGTCCGCCTTGAGCCAAGGATTCCAACGATATAGGGCACTTGATCCTGGGACAAACGGTCTAAGAGTTATGAGCAATTTTGAACTTTTGGTTGCTGTAGCGCCACCTATGGGCCATTCGGGGTCATACTCTGATAGGTTGTCCCCAAACTGAGGCCTACCATCTGGCCAGGTTTCACGTCTCTAGGCCTTACGGTTTGGCCTGCACGATGCGTTTTACGAATCCTTACAATTACAATAGGGTTTCAGCATTTCATGCTTGAACCCCTAATAAGAATGAGGGCTTTTTGCCAGTTATAGCGCCACCTAAGGTCTGATCTCCATGAAACTCTGCATGCTTCCTCACCATGTTCTGACACATATGCTCATCAATTTTGGTGAAGTTCTGAGTTTTCATTTGGGATTTATTGGCTTTTGAGTGTATTTTGCCACGCCCCTTTTCTAAACGAGCCTGTTACAGCCACCCAAATGCAAAAGTTCAACTTTTTTTCGATAATTATTGATCTAGAGAGTCCAGAGAATTGTCCTAGACTGGTTTGGTTCCGATCGGGCGAAAAACCAGGGACTAGTTCGCAAAAGTAGGTTTTGGACAAAATTCGACATAGCAGAAAATTGTCCCTGCCTACATCCAAATCGGAGATAGCCATTTTGTCCGACTTGAGCCAAGGATTCCAACGATATAGGGCACTTGATCCTGGGACAAACGGTCTAAGAGTTATGAGCAATTTTGAACTTTTGGTTGCTGTAGCGCCACCTATGGGCCATTCGGGGTCATACTCTGATAGGTTGTCCCCAAACTGAGGCCTACCATCTGGCCAGGTTTCACGTCTCTAGGCCTTACGGTTTGGCCTGCACGATGCGTTTTACGAATCCTTACAATTACAATAGGGTTTCAGCATTTCATGCTTGAACCCCTAATAAGAATGAGGGCTTTTTGCCAGTTATAGCGCCACCTAAGGTCCGATCTACATGAAACTCTGCATGCTTCCTCACCATGTTCTGACACATATGCTCATCAATTTTGGTGAAGTTCTGAGTTTTCATTTGGGATTTATTGGCTTTTGAGTGTATTTTGCCACGCCCCTTTTCTAAACGAGCCTGTTACAGCCACCCAAATGCAAAAGTTCAACTTTTTTTCGATAATTATTGATCTAGAGAGTCCAGAGAATTGTCCTAGACTGGTTTGGTTCCGATCGGGCGAAAAACCAGGGACTAGTTCGCAAAAGTAGGTTTTGGACAAAATTCGACATAGCAGAATATTTTCCCTGCCGACATCCAAATCGGAGATAGCCATTTTGTCCGCCTTGAGCCAAGGATTCCAACGATATAGGGCACTTGATCCTGGGACAAACGGTCTAAGAGTTATGAGCAATTTTGAACTTTTGGTTGCTGTAGCGCCACCTATGGGCCATTCGGGGTCATACTCTGATAGGTTGTCCCCAAACTGAGGCCTACCATCTGGCCAGGTTTCACGTCTCTAGGCCTTACGGTTTGGCCTGCACGATGCGTTTTACGAATCCTTACAATTACAATAGGGTTTCAGCATTTCATGCTTGAACCCCTAATAAGAATGAGGGCTTTTTGCCAGTTATAGCGCCACCTAAGGTCTGATCTCCATGAAACTCTGCATGCTTCCTCACCATGTTCTGACACATATGCTCATCAATTTTGGTGAAGTTCTGAGTTTTCATTTGGGATTTATTGGCTTTTGAGTGTATTTTGCCACGCCCCTTTTCTAAACGAGCCTGTTACAGCCACCCAAATGCAAAAGTTCAACTTTTTTTCGATAATTATTGATCTAGAGAGTCCAGAGAATTGTCCTAGACTGGTTTGGTTCCGATCGGGCGAAAAACCAGGGACTAGTTCGCAAAAGTAGGTTTTGGACAAAATTCGACATAGCAGAAAATTGTCCCTGCCTACATCCAAATCGGAGATAGCCATTTTGTCCGACTTGAGCCAAGGATTCCAACGATATAGGGCACTTGATCCTGGGACAAACGGTCTAAGAGTTATGAGCAATTTTGAACTTTTGGTTGCTGTAGCGCCACCTATGGGCCATTCGGGGTCATACTCTGATAGGTTGTCCCCAAACTGAGGCCTACCATCTGGCCAGGTTTCACGTCTCTAGGCCTTACGGTTTGGCCTGCACGATGCGTTTTACGAATCCTTACAATTACAATAGGGTTTCAGCATTTCATGCTTGAACCCCTAATAAGAATGAGGGCTTTTTGCCAGTTATAGCGCCACCTAAGGTCCGATCTCCATGAAACTCTGCATGCTTCCTCACCATGTTCTGACACATATGCTCATCAATTTTGGTGAAGTTCTGAGTTTTCATTTGGGATTTATTGGCTTTTGAGTGTATTTTGCCACGCCCCTTTTCTAAACGAGCCTGTTACAGCCACCCAAATGCAAAAGTTCAACTTTTTTTCGATAATTATTGATCTAGAGAGTCCAGAGAATTGTCCTAGACTGGTTTGGTTCCGATCGGGCGAAAAACCAGGGACTAGTTCGCAAAAGTAGGTTTTGGACAAAATTCGACATAGCAGAATATTTTCCCTGCCGACATCCAAATCGGAGATAGCCATTTTGTCCGCCTTGAGCCAAGGATTCCAACGATATAGGGCACTTGATCCTGGGACAAACGGTCTAAGAGTTATGAGCAATTTTGAACTTTTGGTTGCTGTAGCGCCACCTATGGGCCATTCGGGGTCATACTCTGATAGGTTGTCCCCAAACTGAGGCCTACCATCTGGCCAGGTTTCACGTCTCTAGGCCTTACGGTTTGGCCTGCACGATGCGTTTTACGAATCCTTACAATTACAATAGGGTTTCAGCATTTCATGCTTGAACCCCTAATAAGAATGAGGGCTTTTTGCCAGTTATAGCGCCACCTAAGGTCTGATCTCCATGAAACTCTGCATGCTTCCTCACCATGTTCTGACACATATGCTCATCAATTTTGGTGAAGTTCTGAGTTTTCATTTGGGATTTATTGGCTTTTGAGTGTATTTTGCCACGCCCCTTTTCTAAACGAGCCTGTTACAGCCACCCAAATGCAAAAGTTCAACTTTTTTTCGATAATTATTGATCTAGAGAGTCCAGAGAATTGTCCTAGACTGGTTTGGTTCCGATCGGGCGAAAAACCAGGGACTAGTTCGCAAAAGTAGGTTTTGGACAAAATTCGACATAGCAGAAAATTGTCCCTGCCTACATCCAAATCGGAGATAGCCATTTTGTCCGACTTGAGCCAAGGATTCCAACGATATAGGGCACTTGATCCTGGGACAAACGGTCTAAGAGTTATGAGCAATTTTGAACTTTTGGTTGCTGTAGCGCCACCTATGGGCCATTCGGGGTCATACTCTGATAGGTTGTCCCCAAACTGAGGCCTACCATCTGGCCAGGTTTCACGTCTCTAGGCCTTACGGTTTGGCCTGCACGATGCGTTTTACGAATCCTTACAATTACAATAGGGTTTCAGCATTTCATGCTTGAACCCCTAATAAGAATGAGGGCTTTTTGCCAGTTATAGCGCCACCTAAGGTCCGATCTCCATGAAACTCTGCATGCTTCCTCACCATGTTCTGACACATATGCTCATCAATTTTGGTGAAGTTCTGAGTTTTCATTTGGGATTTATTGGCTTTTGAGTGTATTTTGCCACGCCCCTTTTCTAAACGAGCCTGTTACAGCCACCCAAATGCAAAAGTTCAACTTTTTTTCGATAATTATTGATCTAGAGAGTCCAGAGAATTGTCCTAGACTGGTTTGGTTCCGATCGGGCGAAAAACCAGGGACTAGTTCGCAAAAGTAGGTTTTGGACAAAATTCGACATAGCAGAATATTTTCCCTGCCGACATCCAAATCGGAGATAGCCATTTTGTCCGCCTTGAGCCAAGGATTCCAACGATATAGGGCACTTGATCCTGGGACAAACGGTCTAAGAGTTATGAGCAATTTTGAACTTTTGGTTGCTGTAGCGCCACCTATGGGCCATTCGGGGTCATACTCTGATAGGTTGTCCCCAAACTGAGGCCTACCATCTGGCCAGGTTTCACGTCTCTAGGCCTTACGGTTTGGCCTGCACGATGCGTTTTACGAATCCTTACAATTACAATAGGGTTTCAGCATTTCATGCTTGAACCCCTAATAAGAATGAGGGCTTTTTGCCAGTTATAGCGCCACCTAAGGTCTGATCTCCATGAAACTCTGCATGCTTCCTCACCATGTTCTGACACATATGCTCATCAATTTTGGTGAAGTTCTGAGTTTTCATTTGGGATTTATTGGCTTTTGAGTGTATTTTGCCACGCCCCTTTTCTAAACGAGCCTGTTACAGCCACCCAAATGCAAAAGTTCAACTTTTTTTCGATAATTATTGATCTAGAGAGTCCAGAGAATTGTCCTAGACTGGTTTGGTTCCGATCGGGCGAAAAACCAGGGACTAGTTCGCAAAAGTAGGTTTTGGACAAAATTCGACATAGCAGAAAATTGTCCCTGCCTACATCCAAATCGGAGATAGCCATTTTGTCCGACTTGAGCCAAGGATTCCAACGATATAGGGCACTTGATCCTGGGACAAACGGTCTAAGAGTTATGAGCAATTTTGAACTTTTGGTTGCTGTAGCGCCACCTATGGGCCATTCGGGGTCATACTCTGATAGGTTGTCCCCAAACTGAGGCCTACCATCTGGCCAGGTTTCACGTCTCTAGGCCTTACGGTTTGGCCTGCACGATGCGTTTTACGAATCCTTACAATTACAATAGGGTTTCAGCATTTCATGCTTGAACCCCTAATAAGAATGAGGGCTTTTTGCCAGTTATAGCGCCACCTAAGGTCCGATCTCCATGAAACTCTGCATGCTTCCTCACCATGTTCTGACACATATGCTCATCAATTTTGGTGAAGTTCTGAGTTTTCATTTGGGATTTATTGGCTTTTGAGTGTATTTTGCCACGCCCCTTTTCTAAACGAGCCTGTTACAGCCACCCAAATGCAAAAGTTCAACTTTTTTTCGATAATTATTGATCTAGAGAGTCCAGAGAATTGTCCTAGACTGGTTTGGTTCCGATCGGGCGAAAAACCAGGGACTAGTTCGCAAAAGTAGGTTTTGGACAAAATTCGACATAGCAGAATATTTTCCCTGCCGACATCCAAATCGGAGATAGCCATTTTGTCCGCCTTGAGCCAAGGATTCCAACGATATAGGGCACTTGATCCTGGGACAAACGGTCTAAGAGTTATGAGCAATTTTGAACTTTTGGTTGCTGTAGCGCCACCTATGGGCCATTCGGGGTCATACTCTGATAGGTTGTCCCCAAACTGAGGCCTACCATCTGGCCAGGTTTCACGTCTCTAGGCCTTACGGTTTGGCCTGCACGATGCGTTTTACGAATCCTTACAATTACAATAGGGTTTCAGCATTTCATGCTTGAACCCCTAATAAGAATGAGGGCTTTTTGCCAGTTATAGCGCCACCTAAGGTCTGATCTCCATGAAACTCTGCATGCTTCCTCACCATGTTCTGACACATATGCTCATCAATTTTGGTGAAGTTCTGAGTTTTCATTTGGGATTTATTGGCTTTTGAGTGTATTTTGCCACGCCCCTTTTCTAAACGAGCCTGTTACAGCCACCCAAATGCAAAAGTTCAACTTTTTTTCGATAATTATTGATCTAGAGAGTCCAGAGAATTGTCCTAGACTGGTTTGGTTCCGATCGGGCGAAAAACCAGGGACTAGTTCGCAAAAGTAGGTTTTGGACAAAATTCGACATAGCAGAAAATTGTCCCTGCCTACATCCAAATCGGAGATAGCCATTTTGTCCGACTTGAGCCAAGGATTCCAACGATATAGGGCACTTGATCCTGGGACAAACGGTCTAAGAGTTATGAGCAATTTTGAACTTTTGGTTGCTGTAGCGCCACCTATGGGCCATTCGGGGTCATACTCTGATAGGTTGTCCCCAAACTGAGGCCTACCATCTGGCCAGGTTTCACGTCTCTAGGCCTTACGGTTTGGCCTGCACGATGCGTTTTACGAATCCTTACAATTACAATAGGGTTTCAGCATTTCATGCTTGAACCCCTAATAAGAATGAGGGCTTTTTGCCAGTTATAGCGCCACCTAAGGTCCGATCTCCATGAAACTCTGCATGCTTCCTCACCATGTTCTGACACATATGCTCATCAATTTTGGTGAAGTTCTGAGTTTTCATTTGGGATTTATTGGCTTTTGAGTGTATTTTGCCACGCCCCTTTTCTAAACGAGCCTGTTACAGCCACCCAAATGCAAAAGTTCAACTTTTTTTCGATAATTATTGATCTAGAGAGTCCAGAGAATTGTCCTAGACTGGTTTGGTTCCGATCGGGCGAAAAACCAGGGACTAGTTCGCAAAAGTAGGTTTTGGACAAAATTCGACATAGCAGAATATTTTCCCTGCCGACATCCAAATCGGAGATAGCCATTTTGTCCGCCTTGAGCCAAGGATTCCAACGATATAGGGCACTTGATCCTGGGACAAACGGTCTAAGAGTTATGAGCAATTTTGAACTTTTGGTTGCTGTAGCGCCACCTATGGGCCATTCGGGGTCATACTCTGATAGGTTGTCCCCAAACTGAGGCCTACCATCTGGCCAGGTTTCACGTCTCTAGGCCTTACGGTTTGGCCTGCACGATGCATTTTACGAATCCTTACAATTACAATAGGGTTTCAGCATTTCATGCTTGAACCCCTAATAAGAATGAGGGCTTTTTGCCAGTTATAGCGCCACCTAAGGTCTGATCTCCATGAAACTCTGCATGCTTCCTCACCATGTTCTGACACATATGCTCATCAATTTTGGTGAAGTTCTGAGTTTTCATTTGGGATTTATTGGCTTTTGAGTGTATTTTGCCACGCCCCTTTTCTAAACGAGCCTGTTACAGCCACCCAAATGCAAAAGTTCAACTTTTTTTCGATAATTATTGATCTAGAGAGTCCAGAGAATTGTCCTAGACTGGTTTGGTTCCGATCGGGCGAAAAACCAGGGACTAGTTCGCAAAAGTAGGTTTTGGACAAAATTCGACATAGCAGAAAATTGTCCCTGCCTACATCCAAATCGGAGATAGCCATTTTGTCCGACTTGAGCCAAGGATTCCAACGATATAGGGCACTTGATCCTGGGACAAACGGTCTAAGAGTTATGAGCAATTTTGAACTTTTGGTTGCTGTAGCGCCACCTATGGGCCATTCGGGGTCATACTCTGATAGGTTGTCCCCAAACTGAGGCCTACCATCTGGCCAGGTTTCACGTCTCTAGGCCTTACGGTTTGGCCTGCACGATGCGTTTTACGAATCCTTACAATTACAATAGGGTTTCAGCATTTCATGCTTGAACCCCTAAT
>NW_027645815.1:0-15000 GCF_949319135.1 Squalius cephalus
GAACTTAAAGAGATATCATTATGCTCATTTAAAGGCTCATCATTTTGTTAATTGGGTCTACTAGAAAACATTTACATAATTTTCACTCTGTTTTCACTCTCTGTCTGAACACTGTTTTAGTTTCAGTTCCTTTGAAACATGCCTCCTGAAAATCGCAGTCTGCTCTGATTGGTCTGTCGGCCCAAGTCTGTTGTGATTGGTCAGTCGGCCCCAGTCTGTTGTGATTGGTCAGTCGGCCCCAGTCTGTTGTGATTGGTCAGTCGGCCCCAGTCTGTTGTGATTGGTCAGTCGGCCCCAGTCTGCTCTGATTGGTCTGTCGGCCCCAGTCTGTTGTGATTGGTCAGTTGGCCCCAGTCTGCTCTGATTGGTCTGTCGGCCCCAGTCTGTTGTGATTGGTCAGTCGGCCCCAGTCTGCTCTGATTGGTCTGTCGGCCCCAGTCTGTTGTGATTGGTCAGTCGGCCCCAGTCTGCTCTGATTGGTCAGTCGGCCCCAGTCTGTTGTGATTGGTCAGTTGGCCCCAGTCTGTTGTGATTGGTCAGTCGGCCCCAGTCTGTTGTGATTGGTCAGTCGGCCCCAGTCTGTTGTGATTGGTCAGTCGGCCTCAGTCTGTTGTAATTGGTCAGTCGGCCCCAGTCTGCTCTGATTGGTCAGTCGGCCCCAGTTTGTTGTGATTGGTCAGTCGGCCCCAGTCTGCTCTGATTGGTCAGTCGGCCTCAGTCTGTTGTGATTGGTCAGTCGGCCCCAGTCTGTTGTGATTGGTCAGTCGGCCCCAGTCTGTTGTGATTGGTCAGTTGGCCCCAGTCTGTTGTGATTGGTCAGTCGGCCCCAGTCTGCTCTGATTGGTCAGTCGGCCCCAGTCTGTTGTGATTGGTCAGTCAGCCCCAGTCTGTTGTGATTGGTCAGTCGGCCCCAGTCTGTTGTGATTGGTCAGTCGGCCCCAGTCTGCTCTGATTGGTCAGTCGGCCCCAGTCTGTTGTGATTGGTCAGTCGGCCCCAGTCTGCTCTGATTGGTCAGTAGGCCCCAGTCTGTTGTGATTGGTCAGTCGGCCCCAGTCTGCTCTGATTGGTCAGTCGGCCCCAGTCTGTTGTGATTGGTCAGTCGGGCCCCAGTCTGTTGTGAATGGTCAGTTGGCCCCAGTCTGCTCTGATTGGTCAGTCGGCCCCAGTCTGCTCTGATTGGTCAGTCAGCCCCAGTCTGTTGTGATTGGTCAGTCGGGCCCCAGTCTGTTGTGATTGGTCAGTTGGCCCCAGTCTGCTCTGATTGGTCAGTCGGCCCCAGTCTGTTGTGATTGGTCAGTCAGCCCCAGTCTGTTGTGATTGGTCAGTCGGCCCCAGTCTGTTGTGATTGGTCAGTCGGCCCCAGTCTGCTCTGATTGGTCAGTCGGCCTCAGTCTGTTGTGATTGGTCAGTCAGCCCCAGTCTGTTGTGATTGGTCAGTCGGCCCCAGTCTGTTGTGATTGGTCAGTCGGCCTCAGTCTGCTCTGATTGGTCAGTCGGCCCCAGTCTGTTGTGATTGGTCAGTTGGCCCCAGTCTGCTCTGATTGGTCAGTCGGCCCCAGTCTGTTGTGATTGGTCAGTCAGCCCCAGTCTGTTGTGATTGGTCAGTCGGCCCCAGTCTGTTGTGATTGGTCAGTCGGCCCCAGTCTGCTCTGATTGGTCAGTCGGCCTCAGTCTGTTGTGATTGGTCAGTCAGCCCCAGTCTGTTGTGATTGGTCAGTCGGCCCCAGTCTGCTCTGATTGGTCAGTCGGCCCCAGTCTGTTGTGATTGGTCAGTTGGCCCCAGTCTGTTGTGATTGGTCAGTCGGCCCCAGTCTGTTGTGATTGGTCAGTCGGCCCCAGTCTGTTGTGATTGGTCAGTCGGCCTCAGTCTGTTGTAATTGGTCAGTCGGCCCCAGTCTGCTCTGATTGGTCAGTCGGCCCCAGTTTGTTGTGATTGGTCAGTCGGCCCCAGTCTGCTCTGATTGGTCAGTCGGCCTCAGTCTGTTGTGATTGGTCAGTCGGCCCCAGTCTGTTGTGATTGGTCAGTTGGCCCCAGTCTGTTGTGATTGGTCAGTCGGCCCCAGTCTGCTCTGATTGGTCAGTCGGCCCCAGTCTGTTGTGATTGGTCAGTCAGCCCCAGTCTGTTGTGATTGGTCAGTCGGCCCCAGTCTGTTGTGATTGGTCAGTCGGCCCCAGTCTGCTCTGATTGGTCAGTCGGCCCCAGTCTGTTGTGATTGGTCAGTCGGCCCCAGTCTGCTCTGATTGGTCAGTAGGCCCCAGTCTGTTGTGATTGGTCAGTCGGCCCCAGTCTGTTGTGATTGGTCAGTCGGCCCCAGTCTGTTGTGAACAGTGGCGATTCTAGGGGGTGGCCTGGGGTGGCCGGGGCCACCCCTGAAAGCTCATTGGCCACCCCTTTGGCCACCCCAGATCTGATAGGTAGTTGGTCAAGTTCGTCAACACAAGAAATGAGAAATGTTGTCAATCAATGATGACAGCTGATCAACTGATTTAGGGCCAGTTTAAATTTTTTAACTAACACAGTAACGGTCAAACTGAGACTTTGAGAGCTGATTTCTGCTCAGCGGACGTTTGGCCATGCAGGTCAGGTGACTTATGAGATGAAAGTACGTGCGCTGCACGGTGCACCTGCTGCTGCTAGTCCGTGAAACAAGAGGACGGTGACGGTCACACAGTTGCAACAATACAACAACAATAAAAACGCTGGAATCAGTCGATTGAGAGGTATGGTCGGGACCCAACGCAGCAGAGTGCGGCTCGGGAATATAGATCTGATGGCCGAGTGCGGGCACGGGCGGTAATGCACTCGTGTGTGTGCTGGTTGCGGGAGAGTAAAACGATTCGCGGGACTCCCGCAAAATAGAATTATCTATAAATTGAACATCTTAAAACAAATAAATTGTCATTCATCTGTTGCACAAAAGCAACAAGAACAACTAAAACAAAATAAACGATTTACAGGCCAGAGTCTCTATGTATAACATGTTTGCATTTGCAACAATGTAGCCAATCACAGACATATGTGTTGATTTCTTGAACGCAGTGGCCAATCAGAGACATTTAAGATAGAATCCCCTCACCGCTCAAAATGGACTTTTTGTTCAGTGCTGATTTCTGCATAGGCTACTACTGGCAAATCATCTGATTATAGCAAACAAAGTGTATATATTATGAAAGATTCATTATGCAGCCAGTTTCATTGATAATAACAGAGATTTGTGAGATCACGATGAACTGAGATGTCAGCTTTTTAGGAATTATTAAGGGAGAAATCCGTCCTGCCCAGGTCTCTAATGTAGACTTTAAAAAGTAAGTAAGAATCTAAGTAAGAATCTTTATTGTCAATGTATATCAAGTATACAATGAAATTGCAATGCTCTACGGCCAGTGCATAATAAATATAAAAATTGTTAAAACAATAAATAAATATATAAAAAATATAAGACAGAATTTAAGAATATATAAGACAGAGACTACAGCTCACTCCATATTGTCCACATGTGTTATGAATTGAAAAACAAACGACTAACATTATATTTACATTAAAAGTAGCCTAGGCTGCAATCTAGTGTATGTGAACCTTTTTGCAGATAAACACAAGTGCATTTTCAGACAAGTTAATGGACAAGTTAATTGAGTAGCCTAAATCATATTCCCACTACGGTAATTAATAACAGACTATAGCCTAGTAAACACATTTCCTAAATAGGCCTGTGACTGTATCTTACATTTTATGAAATAGTACCATTATTTAAAAATAAAGTTTGCACTTTGTTACTATTATTAAAATCCTCTATTGTTCATAAGAGTTTGAAGGTTTACATAACATTACTTTATAGTAGGCTATATATGGCCACCCCACTCTAGTTTTGTGTCCCATCTTGGCCACCCCAGTAAAAATGTCCTGGATACGCCACTGGTTGTGAATGGTCAGTTGGCCCCAGTCTGCTCTGATTGGTCAGTCGGCCCCAGTCTGCTCTGATTGGTCAGTCAGCCCCAGTCTGTTGTGATTGGTCAGTCGGGCCCCAGTCTGTTGTGATTGGTCAGTTGGCCCCAGTCTGCTCTGATTGGTCAGTCGGCCCCAGTCTGTTGTGATTGGTCAGTCGGCCCCAGTCTGTTGTGATTGGTCAGTCGGCCCCAGTCTGCTCTGATTGGTCAGTCGGCCCCAATCTGCTCTGATTGGTCAGTCGGCCCCAGTCTGTTGTGATTGGTCAGTCAGCCCCAGTCTGTTGTGATTGGTCAGTCGGCCCCAGTCTGATGTGATTGGTCAGTCGGCCCCAGTCTGCTCTGATTGGTCAGTCGGCCCCAGTCTGTTGTGATTGGTCAGTCGGCCCCAGTCTGTTGTGATTGGTCAGTCGGCCCCAGTCTGCTCTGATTGGTCAGTCGGCCCCAGTCTGTTGTGATTGGTCAGTCAGCCCCAGTCTGTTGTGATTGGTCAGTCGGCCCCAGTCTGTTGTGATTGGTCAGTCGGCCCCAGTCTGCTCTGATTGGTCAGTCGGCCTCAGTCTGTTGTGATTGGTCAGTCAGCCCCAGTCTGTTGTGATTGGTCAGTCGGCCCCAGTCTGTTGTGATTGGTCAGTCGGCCTCAGTCTGCTCTGATTGGTCAGTCGGCCCCAGTCTGTTGTGATTGGTCAGTTGGCCCCAGTCTGTTGTGATTGGTCAGTCGGCCCCAGTCTGTTGTGATTGGTCAGTCAGCCCCAGTCTGCTCTGATTGGTCAGTCGGCCTCAGTCTGTTGTGATTGGTCAGTCGGCCCCAGTCTGCTCTGATTGGTCAGTCGGCCCCAGTCTGCTCTGATTGGTCAGTCGACCCCAGTCTGTTGTGATTGGTCAGTCGGCCCCAGTCTGTTGTGATTGGTCAGTCGGCCCCAGTCTGTTGTGATTGGTCAGTCGGCCCCAGTCTGTTGTGATTGGTCAGTCGGCCCCAGTCTGTTGTGATTGGTCAGTCGGCCCCAGTCTGCTCTGATTGGTCAGTCGGCCCCAGTCTGTTGTGATTGGTCAGTCGGCCCCAGTCTGTTGTGATTGGTCAGTCGGCCCCAGTCTGCTCTGATTGGTCAGTCGGCCCCAGTCTGTTGTGATTGGTCAGTTGGCCCCAGTCTGTTGTGATTGGTCAGTCGGCCCCAGTCTGCTCTGATTGGTCAGTCGGCCCCAGTCTGTTGTGATTGGTCAGTCGGCCCCAGTCTGTTGTGATTGGTCAGTCGGCCCCAGTCTGCTCTGATTGGTCAGTCGGCCCCAATCTGTTGTGATTGGTCAGTCGGCCCCAGTCTGCTCTGATTGGTCAGTCGGCCCCAGTCTGTTGTGATTGGTCAGTCGGCCCCAGTCTGTTGTGATTGGTCAGTCGGCCCCAGTCTGCTCTGATTGGTCAGTCGGCCCCAGTCTGTTGTGATTGGTCAGTCGGCCCCAGTCTGTTGTGATTGGTCAGTCGGCCCCAGTCTGCTCTGATTGGTCAGTCGGCCTCAGTCTGTTGTGATTGGTCAGTCAGCCCCAGTCTGTTGTGATTGGTCAGTCGGCCCCAGTCTGTTGTGATTGGTCAGTCGGCCTCAGTCTGCTCTGATTGGTCAGTCGGCCCCAGTCTGTTGTGATTGGTCAGTTGGCCCCAGTCTGTTGTGATTGGTCAGTCGGCCCCAGTCTGTTGTGATTGGTCAGTCAGCCCCAGTCTGCTCTGATTGGTCAGTCGGCCTCAGTCTGTTGTGATTGGTCAGTCGGCCCCAGTCTGCTCTGATTGGTCAGTCGGCCCCAGTCTGCTCTGATTGGTCAGTCGACCCCAGTCTGTTGTGATTGGTCAGTCGGCCCCAGTCTGTTGTGATTGGTCAGTCGGCCCCAGTCTGTTGTGATTGGTCAGTCGGCCCCAGTCTGTTGTGATTGGTCAGTCGGCCCCAGTCTGTTGTGATTGGTCAGTCGGCCCCAGTCTGCTCTGATTGGTCAGTCGGCCCCAGTCTGTTGTGATTGGTCAGTCGGCCCCAGTCTGTTGTGATTGGTCAGTCGGCCCCAGTCTGCTCTGATTGGTCAGTCGGCCCCAGTCTGTTGTGATTGGTCAGTTGGCCCCAGTCTGTTGTGATTGGTCAGTCGGCCCCAGTCTGCTCTGATTGGTCAGTCGGCCCCAGTCTGTTGTGATTGGTCAGTCGGCCCCAGTCTGTTGTGATTGGTCAGTCGGCCCCAGTCTGCTCTGATTGGTCAGTCGGCCCCAATCTGTTGTGATTGGTCAGTCGGCCCCAGTCTGTTGTGATTGGTCAGTCGGCCCCAGTCTGTTGTGATTGGTCAGTTGGCCCCAGTCTGCTTTGATTGGTCAGTCGGCCCCAGTTTGCTCTGATTGGTCAGTTGGCCCCAGTCTGCTCTGATTGGTCAGTTGGCCCCAGTCTGCTCTGATTGGTCAGTCGGCCCCAGTCTGTTGTGATTGGTCAGTCGGCCCCAGTCTGTTGTGATTGGTCAGTCGGCCCCAGTCTGCTCTGATTGGTCAGTCGGCCCCAGTCTGTTGTGATTGGTCAGTCGGCCCCAGTCTGCTCTGATTGGTCAGTCGGCCCCAGTCTGTTGTGATTGGCCCCAGTCTGTTGTGATTGGTCAGTCGGCCCCAGTTTGTTGTGATTGGTCAGTCGGCCCCAGTCTGTTGTGATTGGTCAGTTGGCCCCAGTCTGCTCTGATTGGTCAGTCGGCCCCAGTCTGCTCTGATTGGTCAGTCAGCCCCAGTCTGTTGTGATTGGTCAGTTGGCCCCGGTCTGTTGTGATTGGTCAGTCGGCCCCAGTCTGCTCTGATTGGTCAGTCGGCCCCAGTCTGTTGTGATTGGTCAGTAGGCCCCAGTCTGTTGTGATTGGTCAGTCGGCCCCAGTCTGTTGTGATTGGTCAGTCGGCCCCAGTCTGTTGTGATTGGTCAGTCGGCCCCAGTCTGCTCTGATTGGTCAGTCGGCCCCAGTCTGCTCTGATTGGTCAGTCGGCCCCAGTCTGTTGTGATTGGTCAGTCGGCCCCAGTCTGTTGTGATTGGTCAGTCGGCCCCAGTCTGCTCTGATTGGTCAGTTGGCCCCAGTCTGCTCTGATTGGTCAGTCGGCCCCAGTCTGCTCTGATTGGTCAGTTGGCCCCAGTCTGTTGTGATTGGTCAGTCGGCCCCAGTCTGTTGTGATTGGTCAGTCGGCCCCAGTCTGCTCTGATTGGTCAGTTGGCCCCAGTCTGTTGTGATTGGTCAGTCGGCCCCAGTCTGTTGTGATTGGTCAGTCGGCCCCAGTCTGCTCTGATTGGTCAGTTGGCCCCAGTCTGTTGTGATTGGTCAGTCGGCCCCAGTCTGCTCTGATTGGTCAGTCGGCCCCAATCTGTTGTGATTGGTCAGTCGGCCCCAGTCTGTTGTGATTGGTCAGTCGGCCCCAGTCTGTTGTGATTGGTCAGTTGGCCCCAGTCTGCTCTGATTGGTCAGTCGGCCCCAGTCTGCTCTGATTGGTCAGTTGGCCCCAGTCCGCTCTGATTGGTCAGTCGGCCCCAGTCTGTTGTGATTGGTCAGTCGGCCCCAGTCTGTTGTGATTGGTCAGTCGGCCCCAGTCTGCTCTGATTGGTCAGTTGGCCCCAGTCTGTTGTGATTGGTCAGTCGGCCCCAGTCTGTTGTGATTGGTCAGTCGGCCCCAGTCTGTTGTGATTGGTCAGTCGGCCCCAGTCTGTTGTGATTGGTCAGTCGGCCCCAGTCTGCTCTGATTGATCAGTCGGCCCCAATCTGCTCTGATTGGTCATTCGGCCCCAGTCTGTTGTGATTGGTCAGTCGGCCCCAGTCTGCTCTGATTGGTCAGTTGGCCCCAGTCTGTTGTGATTGGTCAGTCGGCCCCAGTCTGCTCTGATTGGTCAGTTGGCCCCAGTCTGCTCTGATTGGTCAGTTGGCCCCAGTCTGTTGTGATTGGTCAGTCGGCCCCAGTCTGCTCTGATTGGTCAGTTGGCCCCAGTCTGCTCTGATTGGTCAGTCGGCCCCAGTCTGCTCTGATTGGTCAGTTGGCCCCAGTCTGTTGTGACTGGTCAGTCGGCCCCAGTCTGTTGTGATTGGTCAGTCGGCCCCAGTCTGTTGTGATTGGTCAGTCGGCCCCAGTCTGTTGTGATTGGTCAGTCGGCCCCAGTCTGCTCTGATTGGTCAGTCAGCCCCAGTCTGTTGTGATTGGTCAGTCGGCCCCGGTCTGTTGTGATTGGTCAGTCGGCCCCAGTCTGCTCTGATTGGTCAGTCGGCCCCAGTCTGTTGTGATTGGTCAGTAGGCCCCAGTCTGTTGTGATTGGTCAGTCGGCCCCAGTCTGTTGTGATTGGTCAGTCGGCCCCAGTCTGTTGTGATTGGTCAGTCGGCCCCAGTCTGCTCTGATTGGTCAGTCGTCCCCAGTCTGCTCTGATTGGTCAGTAGTCCCCAGTCTGTTGTGATTGGTCAGTCGGCCCCAGTCTGTTGTGATTGGTCAGTCGGCCCCAGTCTGCTCTGATTGGTCAGTTGGCCCCAGTCTGCTCTGATTGGTCAGTCGGCCCCAGTCTGCTCTGATTGGTCAGTTGGCCCCAGTCTGTTGTGATTGGTCAGTCGGCCCCAGTCTGTTGTGATTGGTCAGTCGGCCCCAGTCTGCTCTGATTGATCAGTCGGCCCCAATCTGCTCTGATTGGTCAGTTGGCCCCAGTCTGTTGTGATTGGTCAGTCGGCCCCAGTCTGCTCTGATTGGTCAGTTGGCCCCAGTCTGTTGTGATTGGTCAGTCGGCCCCAGTCTGTTGTGATTGGTCAGTCGGCCCCAGTCTGCTCTGATTGATCAGTCGGCCCCAATCTGCTCTGATTGGTCATTCGGCCCCAGTCTGCTCTGATTGATCAGTCGGCCCCAATCTGCTCTGATTGGTCAGTCGGCCCCAGTCTGTTGTGATTGGTCAGTCAGCCCCAGTCTGTTGTGATAGGTCAGTTGGCCCCAGTCTGTTGTGATTGGTCAGTCGGCCCCAGTCTGTTGTGATTGGTCAGTCAGCCCCAGTCTGCTCTGATTGGTCAGTTGGCCCCAGTCTGTTGTGATTGGTCAGTCGGCCCCAGTCTGTTGTGATTGGTCAGTCGGCCCCAGTCTGTTGTGATTAGTCAGTCGGCCCCAGTCTGTTGTGATTGGTCAGTCGGCCCCAGTCTGAGAACACAACAAAATATTGAGATTGTATATTGCTGAGGAATAATGACAATGAACAATGACTGCTGCTTATATATGCTCATAATCATGTACAAATTAAAAGTACTTTTTAACCATCAAGTTAGTCTGCATTAGGAAGGCCATATAAAGGGTTTAGGCTGAAAAAAAGACTACAATGGAGTAGGATGGAGTTCTTGGCGTTTCAAGAAGTTCAGGAACAGTGACACCGATATAGAGAGTAACTCCCTTTGGAGAGTTTGCAGAGGTTGTTCTTGCTCAAACAGTAACAGATGAATGCCACATCTGACTGCATATTAAAAGTCAATATGGTCTTCAAAAAGGACATTAAGTAAGAATGAGAGACATTCTTCAGAATATCTTCTTTTGTGTTATACAAGAAAAAATCTAGTTTGGAAAAAAAAACTTGAGGATGAGAAAACAATGAAAGTATTTACATTTGTGGGTGAACATTCCCTATAAAACTAGGCATTGATGAAATAATGCTGGCACTTATGAATAAACCTGTATACTTACCATGTAAGATCTTCAACCCCTCAGTCTAACCACTTCACCTGTAATGGATTCATATCTGTTTATTTGATGATTTATGGGATGTTTCTCCTGTTATGGGTTTGTCCTTTAGCACCTGCTGAAGGAGACGCAGAGGTCGTTCCAGCAGAGGATCCAGCAGAGAGAGAAAGATCTTCAGCAGCTGAGAGAGGCTGTAGAGTCTCATAAGGTGAGTCTGGAGAAGAAGAGAAGTTTGAGAAGTCTCAGTCAGGATTCACTGAAGCTCACTGTGTGATTGTGATGTGTGTCCTAACAGCGCTCTGCACACACAGCAGTGGAGGACAGTGAGAGAATCTTCACTGAGCTCATCCGCTCCATCGAGAGAAGCCGCTCTGAGGCGACACAGCGGATCAGAGATCAGGAAAAGACTGCAGTGAGTCGAGCTGAAGGACGACTGGAGCGACTAGAGCAGGAGATCAATGATCTGAGGAGGAGAGACGCTGAGCTGGAGCAGCTTTCACACACACAGAATCACATACATTTCCTGCAGGTAACAGAGATCCAGAAGAACAGGATCATAGTGGACTTAAGCAAGAGACTCTCAGAGAAACATTTCATGAGAGCAGAATGAGCCGCTGACTGAAGTGTTGATCTGTGTGTTCGGTTATTATATAATCATCAGTCAGACTCTCATCATATCATCTTCTTTTGAAAGAGACGCACTTACAAATACATTTCAGATCTAGAAATCTGTGAAGAAAACGTTTTCTGAAAGCTCTATCGAGCTTCCAGACAGCAACTGCACAAAACTTCACTAATATTTAACATATGTTTTACAACAATGTGAAATCCATGAACTTGATGGTACCAGTTATGGGACCCCAGCTAATTTTCATAACTATTTGACTTGGAACACAAATTAATGAATTATTCAAAGGGAATAAGTCTGTACATTAGCAATGCTTCAGTGTATTTAAACCACAAAACCTGACCTTGGGATCGTGTCCTAAGAGTCCTTGTGAATTTCAGAGCTACTAACTGCTCAGAACTTAAAAATAATGGTCAATCTACTTGTTGCCTTTAAACTGCTTTTCCCGATCAGATCTGCTCAACTCTGCAATGTGACTTGATGCACTTGATCTATTACATTTATGTTATTGGCAGATGTTTGATCATCCAAGTGATTTCCTAGAAAGTTCACATATAGTGTAAGTGGCAAATGCTAGAATGATCCAAGAGCTCTAACATGATGTAATGACTATGAGAAGAATGAAGCTGATGCTGTGAAAGTGCTGGATTGAGGAGAGTTACTAAAGATCAGCAAGAGCCGCACAAATCTGGCAGTAGTGCAGGTTATTGATGAAGTGTGGAGGTGATGAGCTTTGATTTCTGTTTCCTCTAGAGTTTCCAGTCTCTCTCAGCTCCTCCTGAATCTACAGGCGTGAATGACAATCCCTTCAGTTCTCTCTCCTCTTTTGATGGCGTAAGAGAATCTGTCCGTCAGTTGAGAGACAAACTGGAGAGTTTCTGCAAGGAGGACCTCAGGAAGATCTCTGACGGAGGTAAAGTCCTGGGGCCTCGTGTATAAATGTTGCATACGCACAAAAGGCATTGAAATGTGTATTGGGATTTATAAAACATAAATGTGTGCGCACCGTCCAAACACTCTAGACTGTGTCAAGTCAAGTCACCTTCATTTATACAGCGCTTTTAACACAGATTGTTCCAAAGCAGCTTCACAGCGACAACAGGAGATTACAGTAACAGAGATTGTATGGCTTTACAGCAGCTCTAGAATAAAGTTATTGTCCAGCTAAAGCTAGTTTTGATTAAACTAGTGAACTAGTGTGTAACGGACGTAAGCCAGTAAGTTAGTAAGCTGTTTGTGTAAACCTCACTCCCCTGGCCTCAAGAGGCGCGCCAGCAACTGACATAAGCAGCTGTGGTCTTTAGCGTCCTTGTTAGCGTGTCCGCCTCCGACGCCGGAGACTCCGGTTCGAATCCCACTCGGAGGTGGTCGATTAGAATCAGTGACGTGCATACGCACTCTTTTACTGGAGTGAGTGAAGTAATGAAGTAAGAGAAAGGGTTAAACTGTTTTCATTTTGATGTAGGCTACACATTTAAATATTTCACTCTCATTATTGGAGTTAAGCAAGAATTACTGTATATGAATTTGCTCTTCTGATGGTTTTCAGCTTTCTCTTTCTGCAAATTGTATAGTTGTATGGTGTATAGCGATATGACCCAGCACCCAAAACACTATCAGAACACTCCAACGCAGCCTTTATTCTTCACGAAAGATGGATAAAAAGCGCACAGGAAACAAAAACCTTGAAAGAATTATATACGACCCGCCAAAATACAGAGATGCCTATTCGTGCGGGACTAATATTATTACGGGACCTTGGTGTTCGCTGGAATATGGTAGGTCATTTGCGGGGGAATTTTTACTTTACACATTACCGACATGACCAATTCGCACGGGATTAAGATCACAGACAACCTCTGCAATTATTATGAATGACTAGAGGTCACCAGGTCATACTAATCCCGTGCGAATAGGGCTTTAGATTATACCATCCAGTATCAAATCATACAATCCACAATATAGATAAATAACATATGCACTCGATGCACAACATGTTAATACACACAGAGAGACATTAGCCATAAATATTAATATAAAACACAATCTACTAGTAGGTGAAGATAGTAACACTTACTTTTTGGCAATGATGCGCACAATATACGTATGAAACTCTCCGAATACGGTGAAAGAAAAGCTCTCAGCAGCAGCAGTGCCATGTCTTGAGTGAAGCTGCTCGTGTTGAAGCGCATTAATACCAGAGATGCCCATACGCCACTATTCTGTCATCTGTGCAAATAATCACACTCTTCATGTCTGTTGATTTCCACAGTCACGTTCACCAACTTTGTTCCCAGGACCAGGAACGACTTCCTACAATGTAAGTCACTGTACTGAGACGCTGCTGATATATGGAACATGAATTCAGCTACTGTACATTAAAAGATCAGACAGATTCATAATTCCTGATTCTGATGTGTTTTATCTCCATCAGATTCCCAGCCGCTCACTCTGGATCCGAACACAGCGAATGTATGGCTCGGTCTGTCTGAGGAGAACAGAGTGATTACATACTCTTTCCCAGAGCTTCAGTTTTATCCTGATCATCCAGACAGATTTGAATGTCATCTTCAGGTGTTGTGTAGAGAGAGTGTGTGCGGACGCTCTTACTGGGAGATTGAGTGGAGTGGTAATATTGTGTTAATATCAGTGTCATATAAGAGCATCCGCAGAAAGGGAGCGGGTGATGAGTGTGGATTTGGACGTAATGATCAGTCCTGGAGTTTGGACTGCTCTCCCTCCAGTTACTCATTCTGGCACAATAAGACAGAGACTAAACTCCATGTGAAGCCCATCAGCAGTAGAACAGGAGTGAATGTGCATCACAGTGGAATAGGAGTGAATGCAGGAGTGAATGTAGGAGTGTATGTGGATCCCAGTGCAGGAACTCTGTCCTTCTACAGCGTCAGCGGAGACACAATGAGCCTCATACACACAGTCCAGACCACATTCACTCAGCCGCTCTATCCTGGGTTTGGGGTTTATGGCTCAGTGAAACTGTGTTGATGAATGAGAATAGACTGCAGAGAGATTCTACCCATAATGCTTTGAGCTGCATGATAAATCAGTAACAGTGAGATGTTACAGAGTCTCTTATTTCCTCTTCATTACATTCACGAGTTCACACTTACAAATAAGTCAGATAGAATAAATGCGTATTTGGCGTGCTGTCCGAGGAGAGGGCTCCGGGCTCGGTATTTGGCCCGAACCCAGAGTACTCCCCCCGTATTCCTGGCTGTGAAAGAACAAGCCAAGAGTGAGGAGTCGGGGTGGTGGAGGGATGCTGAAAACTGTCAAGGAAGTTAGGTGAGTTGACAGAGTGAATATATATATATATATGCTTCCTCTCATGCTGATAGGGTAGACATGGTAATTGTTTGATGAGTTGATTGATTGATTGCTTGATTATTTGAACGTGCTCCTCCCGAACTTTGTTAATAAAACATCATTTAATAACAGCTGAACTTCTGTCACTGAAATATCATGTCAGAATAACTGTGTAATAAATCCTCATATAGACAGTAAGATCAGTGTGTGAGAGAGAGTCATGATGAGTGACGGTGTGTATCTGGGCTTTTCTTGAACTTAAACTAATAAAATCTGTTTTGTTTGTGGAGTCCGTTTCTGTGATTCTGTGTAACTTGTGTAATTGTTGCCCCAGGGCTCCCTTGTAAAAGCGATTTGAATATCTCAATGGGACATCACCTGGTAAAATAAAGGGTAAATAATATAAAATAAATTAAAATAAAGCACTTAATTTCTAAAAAAAAATACAGATTTTGCAGAGGGTGGTGATGAGGATGAAAGACATTTATGGTGACAGTCTGACGTCTAAACAAATACATGGCATGTCTCAGCATGGCATTGAATCTCTTTACATGATATGAGATCTTTAATATAAAACAACAACCCCCCACCTCTGCCCTCAGCTCAATCTTTCCTGAAGGCATTATACCCAGGAATATGCAAGGCAGAAGATGATGAGGAGCTTTTATGAAGCTATGTCTCTGATAAACACTGATAATCTAAGTTAGATTCAGCTAGAAGATGTTTAATTTGATCACTTTTTGGAATAGTACTTAGAATATTCAGGTGCCCCCCTAACGGACCGTTGGGTTTAGCATGGGGATCCCACAGTGCTCTGGCATTAATTACAGTTTGAAAACAAATTACGTTTTCGTAGTTTCTTAATTGCTGGGATTAGACCTGTGATGTTTCGTTCTAGATTAGGCAAAGCTATACTGCTGTCATTGGGGACACTGGATTGGGTTTTATTTAAACTGCCAGTTGAAACTCCGGAAAAGTTCTTGGTTGGCCAATGCTTACCTGACCAGCAGCGTCGGGTGTTATTTAATTGTTGTTCGGAGGGAATGGAGCTTGTAGTTTCGAGATCAGCTGTTTGTGTAATGTTTAGGGACTGGGCAACAATCGTGTCCATCTTCATGGGTGCCAGCTCCTGGATCATTCTGGAGGAGTTTTGGGGGTCGCCATGTGGCAAAGTTGTTGCTGTTTGTCTTCGGGAACCAGCGTAGTTGTCCGTTGACCAGGCGTTGGCCACTCCTTCCCACTTCCCGTCAGAGTAAACACCTCATCAGACAGGCCCATGGGTCTCGGTTTACTGGCAGCCGTGGCCAGCATGGACTCCAAGGCGCTCGAGGGGCAGACAGTGAAATTAGGTGAGAATCAGAATCTGTTTTTGCAGTGTTGATGTTTGTTATGGAATACGCAAGTATTCTATTATAAATATGCCTTT